>NW_006921972.1:2670414-2672292 GCF_000298275.1 Orycteropus afer afer
TGCCCACAGGGTCTCCAAGGCTCTCAGTCTGCACAGAAGCAAAGCCCAAACCACACCCACTGCCGTGGAGTTCGCTCCGACCCACAGCGCCCCTAGAGGACAGAGTGGAACTGCCCCACAGGGTCTCCAAGGCTGTCAATCTTCACAGAAGCCAAGCCCAAACCACACCCACTGCCTGGAGTTCGTTCCGACCCACAGCGCCCCTAGAGGACAGAGTGGAACTGCCCACAGGGTCTCCAAGGCTGTCAGTCTTCACAGAAGCAAAGCCCACATCACACCCACTGCCCTGGGGTTCATTCCAACTCACAGTGCCCCTAGAGGAGAGAGTGGAACTGTCCCATGGGGTTTCCAAGGTGGTAATCTTTAAGGGAGCAGACTGCCTCATCTTTTTCCCATGGAGAGGCTGGTGGATGCGAACTGCCAACAGCTGAATGCCTGAACAACTATGCCACCAGAGCTCCTTAAATTAGAAGATGGATGATATCAAACTCATAGAAGCAAAACACAAGCTCTTAACCACTGCACACCAGGGCTCCTTGACCTTAAAATATGTAACACATTATTTTATTAAACCTACCCCCTGTACAGGAAGGAATTGAAAGGGTGGCAAAAATAGCTGGCACAAGATCCATATTCCTTAGGAAGAACATGGCCGTGGGACTGAGTCTAGAACGCCTACCAGCATATAACATATCTTTCCCAATTAGGTCTCTGAAGACTGAAGCATCTCTAAAATTATAAGGAAAACAGGAGTCTTGCAGTCTACACACCACACACCCTGACGCTTAGAACTGTGCCTGGTAAGAGTAGTGCTTAATAAATACTTACTGAACAAGTGAACGGAGGATGAAATGAACGCTGGAATTCCACACTCACCATTTTCATTGTAGTTAACATCGGGTAAGAACTGGATCTGTTCAGCATTTGGTTGGTATTACAGGTGGCATAATTGAAATCAGTTAGGGGTGCTGTGACACATTTAGGTGGCTAGAAGCGAGTTGGAGTGAAGGGCTATCCAGATTCATTGGAATCTCATTATTCTTTGTCTTCTGCAGCTGTTTGGAAAAACACAACTGCCATGGCTGCCCCACATCCTCCTTTTTATCTTTTTCCTCCCATTCATTAGAAGGGAGAGAATAATATTTACAGACATGGGAAAACTGTCACATTTTAGGAATTCTCCATTGTTTATAAAAGTATGGGGCACTTACAATTGGAACGCTAGCAAGCTGCAGGGTTATAACAACAATACGTCAAACCTCTACAATTTTCTCCTTATGAAAGCACACCAAAAAATGATACAATTACGGTGGGTTGGAATGGCCTTAAGACATGGAAAACCTCCACTATAGACTTAATAAATCAAGGGGATGTTTTCAGAGTGTAATAATAAAAATATGGAATTTTATTAGAATGTACAAACTACGTCACGATAATATGGGTCACTAAAGGATTGACTGGCTCAGGTTAAAGTTACACCATAACCCTGACTGGAATTCAGTTACTCATCATAAGAAACATAAGCCTCATGACATATAATCTCCTTTCTATAAATGGCTGTATACCAGTATATTGTATTATTAAAGGCAAACAATGATTAGTGCTTTCAGAAACATTGCAAATGCTTTAATTTTTACTTTATGTTGCAAACTCTATTTTCCACGATCTGTATAAAAATTTGAAGATAAAGATCATTTGTGTTTCTACGCTGGGCCTTTGAACCATGAACGCAGGACTGGAGACATAACTGGGATATGTGAATGACTATAAACCACAGAGCTGTGGTAGCATAGTGGCTAAGACACTTGCCTGCTAACCAGACGGCTGGCGGTTCAAACCCACCAGCCACTCCTCGGAAGGAAGGTTGGGCAATCCTAC
>NW_006921972.1:2672967-2752294 GCF_000298275.1 Orycteropus afer afer
GAGGCAGTATCACTACGGAAGTAGGATTGCCCAACCTTCCTTCCGAGGAGTGGCTGGTGGGTTTGAACCGCCAGCCTTCTGGTTAGCAGTCAAGTGCGTTTAGCCACTATGCTACCAGAGCTCCCTCTGATAGTTAAAGGCCCAAATAAAAATTACAAGCTGAAAACTGAAGCAAAGTAAATCTTGTGAGTTAATAAATCTCATGCATTAACAAAACACATATAAGCATATTTCCCCCCCCACAAAAAAATTGCCATATATTAAGGTGATGCTTATAGTGCTACAAGTGGTGCTTCCATACCTTGCTTTATCACATTTCTTGGTTCAGAAATGAACCAAGCGTGTGTCAGGTTGTGGAACAAATGCCACAGTGAGGGCTACTTTTGTCCCAAACCCTTTCTAAACAGCCTCACACAAGTCACACGCCCATTGTGAATGTCCGAGTCTTCACCTATAACTTTAGGGCTAGATAAAGTGAGCCACACTGCTTCTCTCTCCATCCAATATTTTATGAGAAGTTGGTGAGTTGACCTGTCCCATCCTCGCTCCTCTCATTTAGCTGGGAAGGACTCAAGAGCAGATGTCTGTTTATGAGTCACTGAAAGCCAGACATCCACAGCTTCACAAGAAGCACTGCTCGATTCGTGTGTGCTTCCTTGGCTGCCTTTATGTGGAATTTGTTGACATTTACCAGTTACAGCGTCAACAAATTTACATAAGAGTCTGTCACTCATGGCACACGTTGGAAGGAAGCACATACTGTGTTGATTACAGTTCATCTGAGATTAAACCATGTCATCACATACCTTCCTCAATTCATATGAAAAACAATCACGTCCTCAGTTCTTTTCAAAGGCTTTTTATAAAAATCTCTCTATAATCAAGCCAGAAAAAGAGTCCTGTGGGAAAAGTGCTCTCAGCAATTGCTGTCTCACTGACCTGGGCTGCGACCTTAGTGGGAAGATGATGTGTGTGCACGTGGGGAAAAGCGAAGCAACACATGTGTGAAACAGACACTTGGATACCCTGCCGTCCTAGTCATAAGTGCGCCTTGCAGACACAGATGCACCTCATAGGCAGCAATGCGTCAGAATACCAGGACTTCAAATACAATAACGAGTTTTGATGCTTCTCTGCACTGTGATCCAAAACCAAAGTCAGAATGTTACAAAAATAAAAGTTTCAAGGTCAAAAATGAACAAACACATAACAAATAAAAGAGGAAAGTGAGGGCTTCTGTCAAATTAGGAACACCTGAACTGTGATCCCGTTGATTTTCCCAATGACCCAATGCTGAAATTGTTGCATGGTGATGATTTTCAAGTCAGTAACTGTAACTGGTAAGGCAGGTTCCCGCTAGCCATCCCACCCATAAACAGAGGTCAGGGAGGAGTCTGGACTCAGGATCCCACAAAGGAACCTTCTGAACTTGCATAGTCTCAACTTTCTTGTCCAGAGGTCAGATTAGGTGGTGAGAGCAAAGAGGAAATATCCTTTGGGTTGCCAGCAGGGTCCTGAGCACAATGAACCAGACAGCAGACTGGTAAAGGTCAAGCCTGTCATTCACTAATGTCCAAAAGGGAAATTTTGATTTTTTAAATAAAAGGTAATTTGATCCATGATGGCTGAAATGTTACATTAGAAGATGCTCCCCTTCACCCTGATAGAAACACAATGGTGCTTCAAGGAACAATGTCCAAGAAAACCCCCGGGTCTTGGTGAATATATTGATCTCATCTGAGTTAATAACCAAGCAACAATGAAGTGCACTCGTCAGGCACCCTCAGCAGAAATCCTACCCGTCCTCCTGAGAAATGTCACTGACCCTGGTTTTATTATGTACGATTTCTTTATTCATATTCACAACCTCCAATGTGGTTTCAACAAAAGAGCTCAGATCCTTTAGGACCTGTCTGTCAGGATGCAGGTTTCATTGGAAAGAAGAGAAGATTTTGATTAGCTTATGAAAGAAGGTCGGTTCAGAAGAGGACCCACTGGAAAGAGGTGCTGCTTGAGCGAGCTCCATTTCCACTTCAGAGCTGCATCCACACCCACCTGGCCCTTAGTTAGCTTTCTGGACCCTTTTCTCCTCCCCAACTGCCAACGACTAGCTGCCTCCGTCCCCACGCAAACACCCCAACTGACATCAACACTGGAGGATTGGAGCTGCTGCAACGTTTCCTCTGATGCAGGAGACTGACTTTGGCTCAAATCCTACCGATTGGTGGTTTGATCTTGAGAACATGTTCAATACCATGGGCTTCAATTTTCTCATGTGTGCAAAATGGATGGATGTGGGGGGCCAGTTGTCTTCTAAGGCAGTTCCCACTTCATAATTTCTACTAATGTAGTAATAGAACTGAGTTCAATGTTCAAATTCCAAGAATCACTCAATGAGTTCTACATGGAAACAGACGTAAATTTTCTGCAATCTAAAACAGAATTTTGACACCAGGTCTAACTTTATTCAACTGTACTCCACCTTTCTTCCATGCATGGGATCATGTAATCTGTGTCCCATAACACACGTTACAGGGATGATTCTGTGCCCGGTTGCAGGAGGTACTTAATCAGATGAAAAATAAGACCTATCATGTTGTTGTTGTTGTTGTTAAGTGCCGTCGAGTCGGCCCCGACTCATAGCGACCCCTCCTTGGGTTTCCGAGGCAGTATCACTATGGAAGTAGGATTGCCCAACCTTCCTTCCGAGGAGTGGCTGGTGGGTTTGAACCACCAGCCTTCTGGTTAGCAGGCAAGTGTCTTAGCCACTATGCTACCAGAGCTCCTCAAGACCTATCATATTTGATTATAAAACTGGCAGATGATAAAATCTTGATTGTCTGAGATATGGATGGAGTATAAATAGTATTGTTTCCAGTCTGTGAAAGGAATCTTGGCGGAACAATGGTTAAGTGCACAGCTGCTAACTGAAAAGTTGGGAGAAGGACCCATGATTTGCTCCCATGAAGATTACTACCTACAAACCCCATGGGGGGCAGTTCTACTCTGTCGGAAAGGGTGACCATGAGTCAGAATCCACTTGACGGCGCACACCAACAAGAAATAGTCTGTGACAATAAAATTCTCTTACTGTATCAATTGACAAGTGTCCCTCATCCTTCAAGTGCTGTACCTATCCAGACGTGTACAGTCATGTGCCTCATTCATGCCCTCCCTTCATTTTACAAATAGATGTTCACTGAATTCCAACTTTGCTACGTTTTGGGTTGCAAAAATGACTGAAATTTGTTCATTTCCCCTAGGAATTTAGTTATATCGGAAAATGGTACATTCATCTATGTCCAGAAATTTCACCAAGTCATTATGAGCCTCTGTTTATATATCTTTGAACAGAACAAGGGGATATTGCATGGTTTAAGATCAGGAAAAGTGTGTTATATCCTTTCACCATATTGATTCAATCTGCATGCTGAGCAAATAATCCAAGAAGCTGGACTGAATAAAGAAGAATGCAGCATCAAGATAGGGGGGAGACTCATTAACGATCTATGATGTGCAGATTACACAACCTTGTGGCTGTAAATGAAGAGGACTTGAAGCACTAACTGATGAAGATCAAAGACTATAGCCTTCAGTATGGATAACACCTCAACATAAGGAAAACACAAATCCTCACAACTGGACCAATAAGCAACATCATGATAAATGGAGAAAAGATTGAAGATGTCAAGGATTTCATTTTACTTGGATCCACAATAAATGCCCACAGTCTTAGGTAAGGAATTTACTGAGATTTTTTTTTTCCTTTTTGGTAAGTTCCAGAAAAGGCTCCTGTTTCCAGGTGTCTTTGCCATCTCCTGCCATGAAAGTCTGCCATTGTGGATGGACTCCTTTACTTTTCCTTCTCTTCTACCTTGGTCTTGGCAGTTGGGTGGCAGGATGATGATGTGTGCCCTGTAATAATGGAAACAGCCCTGAGCTGGCCAGTCCATCAGACTGAGGCTGCACTTCCCAAGCACCCAACAGTGTAAGAGGGTCCAGCCTTGGTGAAGTCAGGCATCAGCTAAATACCCACGGCAGATACAGTAGTGTCTATACTTAGGGTGTATATAGAGAGATACATATAGGGTGTATCTGTTTATATATAAATATAGATAGTGTGTATATGTCTCTCTATAGAGATATATAGTGTATGTATTTAGGGCCCTTCCCCTAACCTCACTAAGCTTCAGGTTAGTCATGCCTGAAACACAGGGGACAGTACCCAAGTCCCTGGACTCCTGGAGAGTATTCAGAGGGGTACACTCAGTAATTACCCTGGATTTGCCACTTTACAAAATAACCTTATTTAGAGAGAATTGGGGGCAAAATAAAGATTCCTTTTTGTATTGTTCACCCTTCCTAAATGAACCCATAGTCAATGTTATCAAATCTATCCCTCTTCCCACGCTGCCCCCATCAACTGCCCATGATTAATAATGAGAAGGCAAAAAACCAGAATAAATTATTGTTTCTTCCAATTTCATATCTCAAAATCCTAACTGAATGTACTATGGTTTGTTTAATGGGAAAGAAATGGGGAACCCAAAGGCCAGCCTCTTAGCACAAAGCTCTATTGCAAAGGCGTCCTTCATGCTCATTCATCCAGTTCCACTCAGTACATCATATAATAAGGAAATTGCTAGAGGTTTCTGAGCTGAATAAAGAGGGGAAACATAACTTCATGTTTTGTTCTCTGCAATAAGTGTAACAGAGAAGAGCTGTCACCATTCACAACCTGGGGGAGAGAATGCTTCCAAGGATCAGAAAGGATAAAGAAATAATTTCCACGTTGGAGGGAGTGGGCATGGACAGCATCTGACTCGGGTTAACTGCAGTTTCTGCTCTCTGCTCCGGCACAGGGGATCTGTGTGCTGGTTGCCGTTTCCACCCCTTTGAGTCCCCTCTCTTTGCAAGCTATCGCTGCAGGGATCACAGTAGGAAATTACTTGTGCTTGTCAGTTGGTGGTGAAGCGAAGAGCCTGGTGGGGCTGAGGGCTGAAGGTCTCTATCCAGGGCAAGGGGATTGAAAGGCAGGGTGATGGAAGGGCCTGACATGGTGCCCTACGACCTCCTCCCTGACCTTCACCTGGCCCTCCCAATGAAGGGAGAGAAACACACAATGTGGCTTGCATGTGTCCCAGGAGTACACACCTGGCCTTGACCTCACACTCTCTCAGCATCCCTGAGCCGCTCTGCAGCCAGAGCTGAGTCTGCTCTGTCCCATGTCCCAAGAACAGCTGGGGTTCTGTGGGGTGTTGATTAGACAATGCTTCTCTTCTGGGACCCAGGAAGGCTCATCTTAGGATAAAATGAAAGATCAGGCCACACACTCCATTTCCACCAAGTAAAAACCACAAAATGACAGAGCATGTACTCTCTTTGTCCCCCTTTGGGGTGAGCCATCCTTTGTCTTCTCATTGAACTCCAAATATTGGCCTTTGATCAAGAGCAAATACTTGTAGCTTATTCCTAAAGATAGGTTTCCAGGTGCCCTAGGATGAGATGTTAGCATCACATATCACAAATGTGGGGTCTCTGTGAGGATCCAGGGGATTTGAGTATTTCCCCCTGAGGAGAGGTGCACGTGGTTAAATAGCATGGGGCGTCACTGTCTACATTGTTTTCCAAAGAGCAATTGGCGGTGGGTCACATTCAGGCCACAATCCATTGTTTAGTGCCAGTGGTCTCCCAGGAAGATAGTCAACCTCCATGTGTGCTACCTGGACAGTGGACAAATTGGAGATTCCTCAGTACTTGAGAGAAGGCAAACAGTTCTCTGAAGGCTCTGATTTCTGAAGGGAGATTCACTGTGAATTATAGGTCTTATGTGCCTAAGGCTTTTGATGGTTAACCAGAAGGCTGGAGGTTCAAACCCACCAGCCACTTCTCAGAAGGAAGGTTAGACAATCTACTTCCATAGTGATACTGCCTCGGAAACTCAAGGAGGGGTCACCATGAGTCAGGTCCAACTCAACAGTAGTGGGTATCACCAGTTCACCCACTCCTTTAACTCTTCTCAATTCTCTGCAAACATCTGACTCTCTCCACTGGTTCCTTGGCTTCAGAAATGATTTGCAGCCGTCGGACGTGAGCAGTCTCACATTCTGATCTCTGACTCCCAATATATGAGTCACAGCCCAAGGGTGCTTCCTCTCACTTCCACTCATAGCATACTAAAACAGAAGTGTCTCCACTCAGCCTCCAAATAACCCTTCTAACTTCTGCTGTGGTTCTCATCCCCACACATCCCAAGAGTCTCTCAAACAACCAGCCCTCAGAGAACCACCCTAAATTCTTCTCATTGGCTCTAAAAAATAATGTATACTCAAGAGGAACTTCTGTAGAAACAAATCACACTGTTCCTTAGCTGCCATCTGGTCCGTTCACAATCAACTTCCCCCACACACTGGGATGCTCATTCCAGCATCGCCTGTTGAGGAGGCACTGCTCAGCTCACTGAATGCAGCTTCTACCCCAACATCATAATGAGGCCCTCACTGTGACTTCCAGGCTGCGAACCGCAGTGGGAGATGTCCCCTCCCCACCTCTGATGTGGCATTGACAGCTAACTACCTCCTGCATTCCTGAAAGACCAGCTTGGACCTACGATGCCACACCCCTCTCTAGCCACTTCTCAGCCATCCTCTCTACTGGTTCTGCCCCCACAAACTGGTCATTGTATTTTGGTATGCATGGCCAATGTCGACGCTCACTGCACACTCACTCATCAGCCCAAATCATTCATTTGCATGTCTCCCATCTGCACTTACAAGCTTAGAACATTGGGATTTATACCACCACACAGATCTGGATGCTGAACTCTGGATTTGTAAACTTAGCTATCCTTTCCACCTCTGTTGACTTCTCTCACAGGGTTCTACAAAGGTCAAATAAATGACTATCTTTGCCAGCAGGCTGATTGACTAAGCGTGGACATTCTCACCTTTCCAGCAGTACGGCGGGCTGAAACTTAAGTGTAAAATGTTTTGCTCTGAAACTTAAGTGTAAAACAAAGAAGAAAGTATATGAGTGACTAAATGGGAAACCCTTAATGGGCAGAAACAAGGAAAATGTGCATCTCAGCACAGAAGCTGGTGCTTTCCCTAAGGACCCCTGGATCTCTCCAGTGGCTTCACTCTGCTGCTTTCATAAATCAAGAGCAAGAGAGGGAACTACGTTAGGAGCATGATCAGGGACAGAGGTCAGACTTAGGACTTCCATATGAAACTAGGACTCCCTGGGGGATACAAACAGTTAAAGAGAAGACTGCTGGGAATTGGCTAGGAGGGGCATAGCATCATAGATGGAAGCTGGTCATTCAGGATCACAACAGTAGTTAGCTGCCTGTGCTTCAGAGACAATAGAAGTGGAGAGGAGACATCGCCCACTGCAGTTCACGATCTGGGAGTCATGGGGAGGACTCCTGTTATGATACTTGGGCAGGATGCACATTCAGTGAGCTAAGCAGTGCTTGCTTGATGGGCAATGCAGGAACGAGCCTCACAGTTCATGGGGGAAGTTATTGTGAATGGACTGAATGGCAGCTATGGAAGGATGCAATTTATTTCCAAAGAAAGTTCCTCTACAGTATGTGTTATTTTTTAAAGCCATTGAGAAGAATTCAGGGCTGTTCTCAGAGACTTATTCACAGAGGCTTTCGGGATGTGTGGCGATGACAACCACTGCAGAGGTTAGAAAGGTCATATCTGATGATATTCTTCTGAAACAAATTGGCCAGCAAAAGCCTTATGGTTAGCAGCAGAATTTTGTTTGACGTAGTGTCAGAAGATGAGCCCCTCAGGTTGGAAAGCACTCAAAACATGAATGGGGAAGAGCATCCTCTTCAGAGTGCAGTCAACCTTAATACCGTGCATGGAGTAAAGATTTCAGGACCTTCTTTTGTGGATGTGGCACGACTCAAAATGAGAAAAGACAGCTGTGAACATCCATTAACAATCAGAATGTGGACTGCATGAAGTACGAATCAAGGAAAATTGGAAGTTGTCAAAATGAAATGGAACATTTGAAGATCAATATCCTAGACATGAGTGTGCTGAAATGGACTGATATCGACCATTTTGAATCAGACAATCATACGGTCTGCTATGCTGCAAATGACAAATTGAAGAGGAATGGTACAGAGCATTCATTGTCAAAAAGAACATTTCAAGATCTATCCTAATGCACAATACCGTCAGTGACAGAATAATATCTATATCAGTGAATAGACTGTTGTTGTTGTTTGTTGTTACGTGCCATCGAGTCGGATCCGACTCATAGCGACCCCTTCTTGGGTTTCTGAGGTGGTATCACTATGGAAGTAGATTGCCCAACCTTCCTTCCAAGGAGTGGCTGGTGGGTTTGAACTGCCAACCCTCTGGTTAGCAGTCAAGCGCCTTAGGCACTATGCTATCAGAGCTCCTAGTGAATAGACTAGAGGGGGTAAAAAAAAAGCCCTGATTGAGAGGTTAAGACCCTTTCCTATCTTGGCCCTGACTCCACTGCAAGAGAGAGAAAGAAGAAAGAGAGCAAAGAAGAAGGGAGGAGGGGAGGGAAGACACAAAGAAGAGTTAACTATGGGGAGGAAGTGGGAGGGGAGCTGTTGCATTGTGGTAAATTGTAGTCAAAGTCATGAGACCAAGTATATGTGAGCTGCTGTATGGAAAATGAATTTGCTCTGTAAACTTTCACTGAAATCACAATTAAAAAAAAAGAAAGGAAAGAAACAAAGAAAGAAATAAGAGAAAAGAAGACCTCTTTTAAGTGCTGAAGAGCAAAGATACCTCCTTGAAGACTAAGGTGCACCTAACCCAAACCATGGTATTTTCAATCACCTCCTATGCATGTGAGAGTTGGACAATGAGTAAGGAAGACTGAAGAAGAGTTGATGCATTTGAGTTGTGGTGTTGGCTAAGAATACTGAAAGTACCATGGTCTGCTGAAAGGACTAACAAATCTGTCCTGAAATAAGTGCAGCTGGAATGCTCCTTGGAAGCAAGAATGGCCAGACTTTGTCTCATGTACTTTGGTCATGTTGTCAGAAGAGACCATTCCTTGGAGAAGGAGATCATGCTTGGTAAAGTGGAGGGTCAATGAGATGGATTGACATAGTGGCTGCAATGATGGGCTCGGGTACAGCAAGCAGCGAGAAGCGGGCACAGGACTGGACAGGGCTTCATTCTGTCGTACATGGGGTCGCTATGAGTCAGAGATGACTTGATGGCACCTGACAACAATGACATATATAGATTTGGCGGAGGATATGTTTTGGTTTCCTAGTGCTGCTCTGACAGGAATATACCACAAATGTAATGGCTTTAACAAACAGGAGTTTATTCTCTTACAATTTGGAGGCTTTAAGTCTGAGTTCCAAGTGTCAGGCTGTAGGGGCTAGGTGAATGCCCCTTGACTTTGGTCTTCAGCTCTTCCTCTTACTCCTGGCCCACCGAAGCTAGAGGCTTTTCTTCCCTCAGCCAGTTGCTGGCTGCTGAGGCTGACAACCCCAAGGTTGACAAGAGAAAAGGCACAGCCCCAATGTTACCAAACAACATGGCAGGCCACTAATTCAAGTCCAGAAAATGTCCCGAGATCGGCAGAGCATGGCAGACTGCTGAACAATGACATGGCTACATGCAGGGTTCAAGCATGCCAAAATGCTAGAGACCATTCCCAAAGCTGCTTCTTATATACAGGAAGCAGACCACAGCCCTAAAGCAGCTACTCAGCTGCTTGTGGTAGATCCCACCATGGAGCTGATTGCCAGTCTCATTGTGGGGAATAACTACCACCAGCTGCCTAGCCACTCACCAAGGCTGTAAAAATATCCATGTATATAGTAGAGCAATCAGGGGGCAAAATTATAAAAAAAACTTCTTTGCCATAACCAAACTCCTTGAGATAATAAGGCATTGGGCTTTTGGGCTTAGAAGCACAGTCACAGGGAACAGCTAACTCAATTGGCATAACATAGTTTAGAAAGACAATGTTTTACATTCTACTGTGGTGAGTAGTGACTTTGAAAGCTAGCGAGTAGTGGGGTCTTAAAAGCTAGCAAGTAGCCATCTAAGGTGCACTTATTGGTCTCTTCTCATCTGGAACAAAGAATGAAGAAAATCAAAGATCATGGAAACAATTAGTCCAAAGGACTAATGGACCATGAGAACCTTAGTCTCCTCAACCTTGAGACCAGAAGAATTAAATGGTGCCCAGCTACCACTATTGATCAATCTGAAAGGGTTCACAATAGATGGTGGGAGAAAAATGTGGGGAAAAAAACTCAACCATGAAAAAAGATCAGGCTTATTGCTCTGGTGGAGACTGGTGGAACCCCTGAGACTGTGGCCCTTAGTGACCCTTCAAGCCTGGAACTGAAAAACTCACCCCCTGGCTCAACTCTCAGCCAAGCAATAGACAGCCCTATGAAGTGAACAGTAACAGTAGAGGGGTAAGCACTTCTTAGAACAGTCAGCCACACGAGGTCCAAAGAGCAGCTTTTGCCCAGGGATGGAGATCAGAAGACAAGGAAGCACAAGAAAGAAGGACAAAGGGCCAGAAGAAACACAGGGAGCAAGTGGGGGAATGATGGTACATTCTGGGGACTGCAACCAATGTCATGAGACAAAATTTGTATGAATTGTTCAACGGAAAACCAGTTTTCTCTGTCAACTTTCACTGAAATCACTATAAGAAGTTAAAAACACACAGCACCTCTGGATTCCGACCAGATCAGCTCCCACTACCATTGTCCCAGGCCCCACCCTCAGTCCAGCTACATCCATAGCCTCCTCCATAGTTTCCCTCAAGCCGTCCCACACACGGCAGCCGAGCGACAGTTCAAAGCCGGACACGGCTCTGCTGCCCTGCCTAACCACCCAATGGACCCCTTTGCTCTCGGGGCAATGTCCGAAGGCCTGAGCATATCCAAGCGTCTGTGTGATCGGACTCATACCTCTTAATGGTCTCATGGCTGCTCTTGTCCGGTCTGCTTTAGACATTTCAACCACCCAGGCCTTTTCTCTGTCTTCCAAAAGAGCCACTCCGTTTTTCAGTTCCATCCTTGACAATGACTGTTTCCATCACTTTGCCTAGTAATTTCTGCTCATTATTCAGGTCCCAGATTAGACATCACTTCTGTGGGAAAGCCTTTTCTTAATCTCCAATGTAATTTAGATCAACCTGATATAAGGCCTTATAGCATCCTGCACTTGTTTCCAGGAACCCTCTTGACAACAGTAATTACCCATTAGATCGTATTTCCCATTAGACGGTAAACCCCATATCTCACCTTGACTAGTGTGCAGCAGGCCCCCAAATGCAATCCCTCCTTCCTGGGGCCTTGCTCCAGTCCATCCCACACACGGCAAGAAAGGAAATCTCAGCACAGGTGGATGGCCTTCTCTGGCCTTGAGACACACTGCTATCAAGTCAGATCCGACTCACAGCGACCCCTCCTTGGGTTTCCAAGGCAGTATTGCTACAGAAGTAGATTGCCCAACCTTCCTTCTGAGGAGTGGCTGGTGAGTTTGAACCGCCAGCCTTCTGCTTAGGCACTACGCCACCTTAAGAGAAAACCCCAAATCCTGGACTCTGTCCGTCTTCACGTTAGGTGCCATTGAGTCAGTTCCTACTCGCAGTGACCTTATGTACAACAGAACGAAACTCTGCCCGGCCTTGCGCCAGCCTCACAATCTCACTGTGTTTAAGCCCACTGTGGCAGCCACTTTATCAATCCGTCTCATTGAGGATCTTCCTCTTTTTCCCTGACCCTCTACTTTACCAAGCATGATGTCCTTCTCCAGGGACTGGACTCGCCCGACCACATGTCCAAAGTTCTTGAGAAGAAGTCTCGTTATTCACACTTCTAAGGAAGGTTGGGCAATCCTACTTCCGTAGTGATACTGCCTCGGAAACCCAAGGAGAGGTGGCTATGAGTCGGGGCTGACTCGATGGCACATAACAACAACAACAACAAAGGAGCATTTCAGCTGTACTTCCAAGACCAGTGTGTTCATTCTTCTGGCTACAGAGCCTTAAAGACGGATGTTGCATCAACATTACCAAACCCACCCTGCTCTCTGTGTTGTGGGTATACTGATCCTTTCTGTTTTCTGGGGACCCACCTTATGAATGAAAATGACATTCCCCTCCTCTGGAAGCCTCCTTCCATGTTTTATCCAGGAGACTAAACACTTATAGGGCAATGTTATGCTTCTCTAATTCCTCAAAGAGAACTTCTCTGGCTCCCACTTTTTCTTGCATCAAAGTAGCTACTTGAATGAGAACTTTTAAATCACTGAGTCGGATCTGACTAGACAGCAATGAGTTTCGGTTTTGGTTTTGAGCTTACCAAACAGCCAGCTGGTCAGTGATGGTCTATGCTTTGTTTACCACTGTGTAACCAAGTGCCCGGAACAAAACTATTATCGGTACTTCTTGAATGAATGCAATCAAAGGATACAAATAGGAATGTGTGTGGAAATGTCAGAGAAGTGACCTTGGGCCCAATGAGACGTCTAGGTAGGAAGGTACTGGAAGAAAATTTGAGGCTAAATTGCTTGGCATTGCCAGGTAAAGGTTTTATAGGTAAAGCGTTTCTGTCTATTAATTCAGCCATCATTTTGAACTATAGAAGCAGGATTTTAATTAAATTCCCTTGGCCGTTGTGTGTTCATGCAGGAGAGGAGAAAGGGACCAGAAGCTGATGTATCTATTAGGAACTTATTGTGAGCCTGCATTAACACAGTGACATTGGAAATGGAAAAGGAAAATGTGCAAATGACAATACAAGAAAAATTAAATGAATGGGGTGACTGGATCACAGTGAAGAAAGAAAGGGGAATGAAGGATGCCTTTACCTGGGTGTAAGTGAGGACAGGAAGGAGCACAAACACTACACGTTTGAATCTAGGAGGCAAAGGAACGGGGGGCTGATGTGGGGCAGAATGGGTTGAGTCCTTCAGAGACAGTGAACTAAGTGTGATTGTGGGATCCATCAACAGCCTGTGAGAGGTGCTAGGCTGAGACTCAGAACAGCGGCTCTGGGAAGAAGCAGAACATGGAAACCCCTGATTTTGTAGGCGGTGCCCAAAGGGCAGAGGGAAAGTAACCAGGACCAGAGCCCTGAAACCAAGCCTTTGGCGGCATCACTGTTAAACAGCAAGGAAGTCCCTGGCGTCACAGTTAACCCACAGGGTGGGGGTTCAGGTTAAGCCACAGGCACCCCGAAAGAGAGACCTGGTGATCTCCTTCTGAAAGACAACACGTAGTTGTTGGAGTGTGTGGAGCACAGCGCTGCCCGGACACACACGAGGTCACCGTGAGCTGGAATCCACCAGATGACAACCGGGTCTTCTATGGTCGGTTTATTTTTGGATTTTGCTCTGTTTAAAGGGGCAGGCGAGCTGAGCAGGGAGGGAGGCAGGGCCATGCAGCCCGGAAGGCGCAGAAGACCCAGTACCAGCGGAGACCCGTGGGTTGGCCTTGTCTCACAGCGCCCCTCTCCACAGGGCCCCCAACCGCAGCTCTGCAGGGTCTCCTTGAAGCATCCACATGTGATCAGTGTCATGCCCGACTCGTGGGTTCCCTGAAGGGAGTCCCGGAGGATCCTCAGCACCCCACCAGCCCGGAATTCAGTTGTTCCTGCCTTTGTGCCTGTCTGCGGGGAGTGAAGGTGACTCAGTTGGTTTTTTAATTTGATTCCTCCTGATTAATAATACCTTTGAATGCTACTGCATGTATTTTGGCCATTTGCATTGGCTTCCCTGTGAATTGTCCATTCATTGTCTTTATTCATTATCTTTGTCAAAATCTATCTGTGGTCACTTAGATTTTTCCAACATATGTGTTATCAGTATTTTTTTTTTCTAATCTGTAATATATCCCTATACTTCTTATCACATCATTTGACATAGAAAATAGCAACACGCAAGCAGCCACAGTCTGACAAACTGACGGGCAGGTGGTGAAACCTTTCCACCATGGGTGACCCTGCAGGCATTTGAAGTACCGGTGGCAAAGTTCCGGCATCAGCACGGCACTGATATTTCAAATACCAGCAGGGTCACCATGGTGGACAGATTTCAGCAGAGCTTTCAGACCAGGAAGAAAGATCTGGTGATCTCCTTCTGCAGATGAGCCAGTGAGAACCCCATGGATCCCCACAGAATATGGCCAGTACAGTGCTGAAGACAAGCTCCCTGGGCTGGAAGGCTCTCAGCTACCCAGGGACCAGGAAAGGGCTCCAGTATGCCCAGGACCATGAGGACGGCCCAGGGGCAGCATGCTTCGCCCGCAGCACAAAGGGTTGCCAGAAGGAGGCGCCAACTCAGGCACTGACAGCCACAAAGGAAACGGGAAAGTACAGTTACATGTAACTTTAAAATACCATAAATTTTATAAATACTTTTTATTATTGATTTTTAAATAATATTTCAATGTGTTTCAGGTGAGAGTTTACACAGCAAGTAGGTTCCCATTCAACCATTTTTATAAAAATTATTCAATGTCATTTGTTACAATTTTCACAATGTGTCAGCATTCTTATTATTTCCCTCTGTTGCCGCTCTTTCCGTTGATCTAACTTCCCTTCCCTTCTTCACCTTCACATCTCTGCTCTTGAGGAAATGTTGACCGTCTGGCACCCTACAGGTGATATTATTTCTCTCACAAGCTCATCTAGTATTTGGCAGAAAGGTGATCCCCAAAATAGCTTCACTTCTAGGTTAAAGGATTATCTTAGGAGTTCCTCTAGTCTCTTTCAGTCCAGTGGGTCTGGACTTCTTTTTAGGAATTTTAATTTTTTGTACATTTTTCCCCATTCTATCTGGGACCTTCTATTGTGTCTCCATCAGAACAATCAGTGGTGACATCAGGCACCATCTAGTTCTTCTGGTCTCAGGCTGAGGCCATGGTTCATGTGGGCTTTAGAAACTTTTAAAATTTGCAATGTATTAGGAGCATTTCCACAGGCCTATCAATATTTTTCTACAAAATCAAATTTAATGACTATGTAATACCAAAAAAAAAAAAAAGGTAAGAAAATCCCATTTAATTAGACATTTACATGATTCTGAGTTTTTATTCTTTTATAAATATGGCTTTGATTTACTATGTATTTGTTTATATTTTAAATGTCTATGAATATGTCCCTAATGTAAATTTCCAGAAGTGGAACTATTTCTAGATAATGCTTGTATTTTTTAAAACTGTTGGTGTATGTTGCCACATTTGTATGGCTTTAGTTAAGAAGTCACTGTATCATTAATGAATCCAACACGTCTACTTCCCTAGTGTATGATATTAAACCATCCCTGCCTGGTGATGACCTCAGCACACAGACTATCAAACCATTCATGCCTGGTGATGACCCCAGTGCACTGACTATCAAACCATCCACGCCTGGTGATGACCCCAGCACACAGACTATCAAACCATCCACACCTGGTGATGACCCCAGTGCACAGACTATCAAACCATCCACGCCTGGTGATGACCCCAGTGCACAGACTATCAATCCATCCATGCCTGGTGAGGATGAAACAATGGTTTACCAAACCCTCTGTGTGGTGCCCCTAATCTCTTTGTTTACATGTGTTTTTCTTTAAACTAACATGCTTGAATTATAAAACCAATAAATACTCATAACAGAAAATGCAATTAATTACAGGTTAACATTTTAATTTCCTGAGACTCACAAGTAAAAATTGTTGTTGTTGTTATGTGCTATGGAGTCATACCCAACTCAAACTGACCCTCCTTGGGTTTCTGAGGTGGTATCACTGCAGAAGTAGATTGCCCAACCTTCCTTCCAAGGAGTGGCTGGTGGGTTTGAACCCCAGCCTTCTGTTTAGCAGGCAAATAGCCAACAAAAACTGCATGGTATATTTCCGTGTACAGTTGGTGGTGTTTCTATCCATGACTTAGGGAAGGACATGGAGAAATGTAGAGAGAAGACTGGACGTACCCATGGCACTATGGGGATGGCACTCTGGTCAGGAGCTCTTCACTTCTGAACCATCTAGGAAATACACTGGGACACAGAGTTCAATCTCGTCCTTTCCGGAGCCCTTTCACATAGGTATGTGTACAAACACACACACACACACACACAGCACAACACACACACCAATACACTCACACACACACATACCAACACACACACACAAACACACATTTACCAACACACACACAAAGTACAGCACACACACCAATACACTCACACATACACACACAGAGCACACACAGCACAAACACAGCACACACACACTGTCAACACACAGACATCTCTTTTGGGATGTGGGTATTGTAGAGTCCTCTGTCATGCAGTGGGAGCTGACAACTGAGGGCTGACAAATTCTACATAAAGCTTATGTCCATATTTATTTTGTCAAAGTTTTTCAAAGAATATTAGTACCTTCAAGTTTTAGGTGCATCCAGGAGGTAGATTTACTCTCTAGTTTTGACATATCATAAGTGAGTTGACAGATTTTATTTTCTCTGTTTGTAAACTAAAGGAGCCCTGGTGGCACAATGATTAAGTGCTCAACTGCTGAAAGATCAGGGGTTTGAACTCAACAGTGGATCCAAGGGAGAAAGATACAGCAATCTGCTTTTGTAGAGATTGTAGTCTTGGAAATGCTTTGAGGCAGTTCTACCTGTCCGATGGGGTCACTGTTACTCAGAATCAATTCCATGACAAAGGATTTTATGACAACTGCTGCTACGTTTTAGGAAATTGTTGCAGCCCTCGTGTCCATCCATCTTGTTGAGGGTCCTCTTTCTTTCCCTGACCCTCTATGTTACCAAGCATGATGTCTTTCTCCAGGGACTGGACCCTCTTGATAACATGACCAAAGTACATGAGATAAAGTTTGTCCTTCCTCACTTTTCTGGAGCATTCTGGCTATACGTCATCTAAGACAGATTTGTCCATTCTTCTTGGAATCTATGGTAACTTGAATATTCTTCGCCGATACCATGATTCAAACACATCAGTTTTTCTTCACTCATCCTTATTCCTTGTCCACCTTTCCCATGTGTATGAGGCTGTTGAAAATGCCATGGTTTGGGTCAGGTGCACCTTAGTCCTCAAAGTTGTGTCTTTGCTTTTTAACACTTCAAATAGGTATTTTGCAGCAGATTTGACCAATGCAATATGTCATTTGATATCTTGACTGCTTTTTCAACACACATTGATTGTGGACCCAAGTAAAATGAAATCCTTGACAACTTCAATCTTTTCTCCATTTATCATGATGTTGCATATTGGTCCAGTTGTGAGATTTTTCTTCTTCTTCTTCTTTATATTAAGGTATAATCCATAGTGAAGACTGTAGTCTTTGGTCTTCTGTAGTAAATGTGTCAAGTCCTCTTTGCTTTCAACAAGTAAGTTTTTGTCATCTGCATATCTTAGGTTAATGAGTCTGCCTTCAATCCTGATGTTGCATTCTTCTTCATAGTGTCCAATTTCTTGCTTAGCACACAGGTTGAATAAGTATGGCAAAATAATACAGCCCTGTTGCATATCTTACTGATTTTAAACACTGCAGTATCCCCTTGTTCTGTTTGAATGACTCTTGGTTTAAGTACAGGTTCCTCTTTTGTAACTCCAAGTCTTTGTACATTTCATCATAATAATTTATTTTGTCCTCTCGAGCTGCCCTTTGAAATCTTCTATTCAGTTTTTTCATTTCATCATTTCTCCCACATGCTTTAGGTACTCTCTGTTCAAGAACAAGATTCAGAGTCTCTTCTGACAGTCATTTTGGTCTTTTGTTTCTTCTCTTTCTTTTTAATGACATTTTTAATACTCTTCATGTGTGATGTCCTTGATGTCATCCCATAAGTCATCTGGTCTTGGGTCATTAGTGTTCAATGTGTCAAATCTACTTTTGAGGTGGTCTCTAAACCCAGATGGGACATATTCAAGGTCATACATTGGCTGTCAGGCAACTTTTTTAGTTTTCTTCACCTTCAACTTGAACTTGCACATGAGCCATTGATGGTCTATCTCACCATCAGCCCCTTGCCTTGTTCTGGCTTCTCCATCATCTCTTTCCACAAATGTAGTTGAATTGACTCCTATGTAATCCATCTGGCAAGATCCACATGGTAGTTGCTATTATGTTGTTGAAAAAAAAGTATCTGCAATGAATAAGTCATTGGTCTTGCAAAATTGCATCATAAAATCTTTGGCATTATTTCTTCCAACAAGGCTATGTTTTACAACTACTGATCCTTCTTTATTGCTAACTTTCAAACTCTAATCATCAGTAATTATCAATGCATCTTGATTGCATGTTTGATCATTTTAGACTGCAGAAGGTGGTAAAAATCTTCCATTTCTTTGTCTCTGACATTAGTGCTTGGTGTGTAAGTTTGAATGATAGTTGTATTGACAGATCTTCCTTGTAGGCATATGGATATTGTTCTGTCGTGACAACATTGTTCTTCAGGATAGATCTTGAAACATGCTTTTTGGAAATGAATACAACGTTATTCGTCTTCAGTTTACTATTCTGGGCATGGTAGATCATATGACTGTCTGATTCAAAATGGACAAAACTAGTCCATTTCAACCCACTAACAGAATATTAATCTTCAAGTGCTCCTTGTCACTTTTGACAGCTTCTAGTTTTCTGAGATTCCTACTTCATGCATTCCCCATTCTGATTATTAATGAATATTTGCACCTGGTTCTTCTCATTTTGAGGCATGTCACATCAGCAAATGAAGGTCCTCGAAGCTTTACTCCAACCATGTCATTATGGTCCACTCTATTTTCAGAGGGGACCTCTGGTGGCATAGTGTCTAAGGCATTTGACTGGTAACCAGAAGGCTGGCGATTCAAACCCACCAGCCACTCCTCAGAAGGAAGACTGGGCAATCTACTTCCATAGTGATACCACCTTAGAAACCCAAAGAGGGGTCATTGAGTCAGAACCCACTCACCGGGAGTGAGCTTCATTTGTTTTTGTTTTTATGGTTCTGCTTTGAAAAGGAAGCTTCCTCCTTTATGGTTGAGTGCCTTCCAACCCGAGGAGCTTATGTCCCAGCACTGCGTCAGAATCCCATGGCGTCCACAGTGTGTGGCACTCTGTCACAATGTTCTGTTGCCTTCCATAAGGTTCTCAGAGGATAATGTTTTTAGAAGCAGATGTCCAGTTCTCTCTTCCTGGTCTACCTTGGTCTGGAAACTCCACCGAATGTCCACCACACGTGACCTACTAGTTCTTGAAATAACAGTGGCATAGGCTCCAGCATCACAGCTCCATAGAAACCACCGTAGTAATAAAAACTGACAGATGAGTGGTGGATACATACCTGCTGACTAAATACTGCATAATAGTATTGCTTGGTTTGCCACTGCCTTAAACCTGACACTCAGCATTCAGTACTCACTGGGTACTCAATGAGTATTCAGAGTACTGGTTTAATAAACAAGCCCACAAGTCCTGCCATTGGCAGCAAAACTTTGTAGAGGAGCTTGGCTGTGTTTTGTTTTCTAAGGACGGGTAGGAGAACCATAGTCATTGGGTAAGAAATTACCAACCAGACAAGAGGACCAGAGTGAGGAGCATCCGGGCAACGAGCATGTCATATTTAGGATGGGCCAACTGAACATAACAGAAAACGAGTGGTTGTGAATAACAGCTAATCAAAAGAATATGCATGAAAGATTTCAGAAATCAGAGAGAAAAAGTGATATAAGGATACAGAGAAAAATCCATTCAAGGAGCAAAATGAGAGGGGAAGGATTACATTTTCAGACCAAAGGATTACCTGGAAACCATATGCAAAATGACATGGAAGCTAAACTTAAACACATCTCCAAGGGTGCTGTGCAGTCAAGGCTTGCATGCTGAAGGTGGGGTGAGGACTGGCAAAGAAGAGGATGATGAACATGAAGTTCCATGGGGAATGGCATGTACTTAGAAGCTTTCTGTATGGAAAGAATCAGATTCACGCCAGCCTTCTGGTTAGCAGTCAAGTGCCATCGGCACTACGCTACCAGAGCTCCTTGATGACAAAAGTACTGGGAAGGACAAGAAAACATGAACGCTGCAGGCTCCCCCATGGGGCTTTTCTAACATGAGTTAGCTCTGTGTCACTCACTCTGGATGCTAACAGCTTGTTCTCAGGGCGGGAAGGTGCTGTTTGCTGGTTTCCCTGTTCTTCTTGGAACTCTCTAGAAAGAAGGGGAACTGTAGACACCAGGTGACTGGGACAACTTGCCACCTGCCAGGTGAATTTTCCCAGATGACCCCTGTACTATTTTCCACAGTCACCTTCCATCTAGGCCACCCTTACATTTATTGATCCCCAGGGGGAGCACTGGCCTTCTGCCTTTAGAGCACTTTCCAACCTTGTAGAGAAAATGTCCGTAGCCCTGCTTCCATCCCTTTGGGTTTCTCGTGTGAACACTGGGTGGATTCTTATTTTTCAGGGTAGATGAGCTCCTAAAATTAGCATTTTGGGGAGTTGTATTAGAATCTACAAAGTTGAAAATGCTGAGCCAATGGCTGAGTCACAGAGACAGAACATGGACTTGCCTCACCTACCTGCTGCCCCCAGGCTCGGTGTGGAACTCAGAGCAGGGAGCTCCCCAGGTCGGGGAAGGCAGACAGCAGCCTCTCCACCACCACGAATCCCACCTCCTGAGCTGGACAGGCTCCTCTCACTGTCTGTGTGCTTGTTCTCGATGCCCCTCACATCCAAACAGTTTGTTCCTTCCTTATTGTGTTCACTGCAGAATTCCTTTGCCTCCAGAGTGGAAACAGTGGATGTTCTTGTGTGCTCTGTCCACCAACGCACCCAAGTCTCTCAAATGACTCTGCATGTGATCTGGTCGTTGTGCAGTCGAACCCGAGTCACCAGACCTCATGTGTGTCTCAGCGGCCTCCCCTCCAACCTGCGCGTGTCACGGCCGCCCTCCCCTCTATCCCGCGTGTGTCACGGCTGCCCTTCTCTCCGTCCCATGTGTCACAGCGGCCTCCCCTCCATCCCGCGCATGTCACAGCCGCCCTCCTCTCCATCCCAAGGGTGTCACGGCCACCCTCCCCTCCCCTCCATCAAGTCCTCAAAGGCTGAGCCTTCAGAAGTGGATGGCCAGGCCTTTCATCTAACGTGCCTCTGGGTAGAATCAATCCTTGAACCTTTTGATCAGCAGTTGAGCACTTTAACCAGCGACACTACCCAGAAACTCCCTTGCATATGACAAAAGCCATTGCTGTCAGGGTGGTTCCAACTCATAGCAACCCTGTAGGGCAGAATTGTTGTTGTTGTTATGTGCTGTCGAGTCGGACCCGACTTATAGCGACCTCTCCTTGGGTTTCTGAGGTAGTATCGCTACGGGAATAGATTGCCCAACATTTCTTCCAAGGAGTGGCTGGTGGGTTTGAACTACCAGCCTTCTGGTAAGCAGTCAAGTGCCTTAGGCACTGCGCCACCAGAGCTCCTGTAGGGCAGAATAGTATGGTCCAAAAGGGTCTCCAAGGCTGTCAATCTTTTTTTTTTTTTTTTTAATTAGGATTTGGGTGAAGATTTACAGAGTAAATTCACTTTTCATACAGCAGTTCACATATACTTTGTCTCATGTCATTGACCAAAATTTACAATGCAGCAGCTCCCCTCCCACTTCCTCCCCATAGTTACCTCCTCCCAGTGTCCATCCCTTCATACTCTTCTGCACCCTGAGCTATCTCCCTGTGCATAAGCAGCCCTTCCTTCTCCCATGATTGTTCTCTCCAGGGCGTGTGTCTACTTGAGGTAAATATTTAACTCACATGCCTGTACTTTGTTTGGCTGGAAACCACAGTTGTGGGTTCAATTCCAGACCTGAAGGGCAGCTAGGGGCCATAGTCTCAGTGGTTACACCAGGCTCCATTGGACCAGCAAACCTGGTCCCCACCTTCTTTTTTTTTTTTTGCCTCCAAATGATTTTGAGTTTTGTACCACATTGTTCTCCCTCTTTATGCAGGATCTCCTACATCCCTTCCAAGTGGATGGCAGTGGTAGCTGGGCACCATCTAGTTCTTCTGGTCTCATAGTTGTATAGGTTGCAGATTGGATGGTGTACCAGTCGCTAGGACTGATTGTTTCCATTAATTTTGGTTTTCTTCTTTCTTCTTGACGAGGAGAGACCCGTTGTTGCATCTAGATGGCAGCTTCCTAGCTTTTAAGGTCCCAGTCACTACTCGCCAAAGTAGTAGGTGGAACAATGTTTTGTATAGTATGTTATGCCAATTGAGCTTGATGTCCCCTGCGACTATGGTCCCAAGCCCGCAGGATCAACTACTCGGTCCCTCTGGGTAGCTGGCTGTGACCAAGTAATGACCATAACCTTGCCCCTTGTCAGCTCTACTATACACCTGGGAATTCTGATCATTCACATGAACTTATAGGCCCATTGTCTGCCAACCCTGTATATGATCTTGGATACACTCTTTGTTTAGACATACCTAATTGTTTAGCTTGTTCACCCATCTATCCGTCCCTATACCCATGTTTGCTTTCACTGACAACTCAGTATTGTATATGCAAAGGGGTTCATATTTGTTGTCTGTACTGCCCATGTAACTCTCTATGTCTTTCTCATCCTCAATGCTGCCATATTGGTCACTCACATTTGGTACATTGCCCTTCTCTTCACCCAAATCAATATTTATCTCTATCTATCTAACAGCATTCCCTCCCCTTCCCTCCCACCCCTGGTAACCAACAAAGAAAATGTCCTCCAATGGCTGTCAATCTTTAAGGAAGCAAAGCTGAAACCAAACTCACTGCAATTGAATAAATTCCGACCCACAGTGCCCGTAGAGTACAGAGTGGAATCACCCCATAAGGTCTCCAAGGCTCTCATCTTTACAGAAGCCAACTGCCCCATCTCTCTCCCACAGACCAGCTGTTGGGTTCAACTGCTGACTGCTGACCTTTCACTTGACAGCCAAGCACTTAACCTGTCCGCCATGGCTCCTTTACACATGGTAGGTGCTGAACAAGTATTGAATGAGTAGCAAGTGAATAAAACTGCCTGCCTGGAATGCCTGCGACTTTTACTGCCTTTTCCTGCTTTCCTCTGACAATCTCCCAGTCCCTCCTGAGGAAGAACCGCTAGGCCTTGTGTAGGCCCAAGGGGGGTGTGGGCAACCTGGGGATGACGCTGCAGCCCTGCTGGGGTGTGGGAAGCACGGGTCTCGGCGGGGCCACTTTTCCCAGCTGCGCGGGGTCCCGGAGAGCAGCTCTTGTCCAGCACGTGATGCAGGAGGGTGCTCATTCAGGTATGTTTGCAGACAGTGGTTGCAGCGGAGGCTGGCACATGCTCCTTGTCACGCCTGGCTCTCACTGTGACCTGCTGTCATAGTAAGGGCACAACCATTGCCCAGAGTTCTGGATTTGCATCCGTGTGTGTGTGTGTGTGCACTTGTGTGTGCACACGTGTGTATGCATGTGCTTTAGTTTATTCCAGCTGCCAACTACATGCGAACACTGGATGGAAGGCCATCTGAAACCAGGGCCTACAGTCTCTGCCTTGTTAATTTTTTTGTTTAAACACAAAGTTTAAGGTTTTAATTGAAAGCATGAGGAGTGGTAGAAAAACAATAAGCCTACAGCCAACGACATGTGTGAGCCTCCTCTTGCTTCCCACCCACCCATGGGGATGGAGTTCACTGCCTCATTCTGGGCCCTTTTTGGTGACACTCAGGCCTTCCCGCAGCCAGAAAGGGTGTTCAGGACATTTGAACATGTCTACATGCTAAGCCTCTTGATTAAAATGTAAGGAGCCAAACCTGAGAGTGCTGTATGTATTAATCTGTGGTTACTGCCCACAGCTCCCTACAGATTATGGGTAAGAAATGGATCACCCACGTCGGTGAAACTTCCTTACTGTCTTAGTCTCCTAGTGCAGGTGTAACAAAATACAGTAGGGACCCCGGAGAATAGCAACGCCTGGCCTCACAGTTCTGGAGGCCAGGGGTGTGCACATGGGGTGCCAGCAAGGCCGCTCTGTGTCTTGTCTCTTTCAGCTCTGGCAGCCATGGGCATGTCGTGGTGTTCAGTGGCTTGTAGATACAGCCACGTCTTGTGACAGGGCACCCTCCCTGTGTGTCTCTGTGTCTAGTTCTCTTTCTATAACACCCCACTTGTATGGGATGGAGTTCAGGACCCACTGTACTATGCTATCACCTTGTTAAAGAAACCCCTAAAAACCGGCCATGCCTGAAGTGGAGGTAGGAATCCACGCAGCTGCCGGAGGCCATCCTTCAGTACTGCCTCCAGCAGGGCCTGGTTCGCCTGCCGTGTCCCTCCATGGTGGGCATCAGAAGCATCATTTGGGACAGTGGGGTGGGAGCTGTGCAGCACCCACAAACCGAGGACAGCTCTGTCTTCCCTCTGATGCTGCCCAGAACTGGGGGGTATTGCCACCTCACCTGTGCGTAGAGCATGGTGTCCACAGGGATGCAAGAGGGGCACAGGGACTTCTGGGCAGTGATACAGCAGGGCCCTGGGGACCAAGGGAGGTGTTGGGGAAAGGGGTGGGTGTTGCAGTATCAATGTGGCATTGCACCCTGACATCTCTGCTTCTGTGTTACAAAGACTTTGGACCAAGTGGCGGTAAGGATGCATAGTGCTGCAGAACACATGAGAATTGTTCTTTCTTTTGATGACTCAAAATACACTGGGTTCTGAACCTCTCCTCAGCCAGGTAAGGAGTCCTGCTGGTGCAACAGTTAAAGTCTCAGCTGCTAACCTAAAGGTTGGGGGTTCAAACCCACTCAGTGGCTCTGCAAGAGAAAAGACACGGCAATCTGCTCTTGTAAAGATGGTAGCCGTGAAAACCCTCGGCAGCAGTTCTACTCTCTCACACGGGCTCTCTGTGAGCCAGAGGTGACTTGACAACAGCTACAGCAATTTCAACAACAGTCACAACTCAACCAAGTGGAGGACAAACCACACCAGCAACACCAGCTTTGAGTTCTGGGCCTCCAGGAGGAGGTGGCAGGGCTTAGGGCCTTCAGGTGACAGAAGCTGTAGTTACTGCCACTGCCTTCCTGCCCCTTTCAGCACCCTGCAGGCAGGATTCTCTGCTCATGATGTCAGCTCCCTCAGCAAAGCCAGCATCTTTTCTCAGAGAACAACCAAGGAAGCAGGAATGTCATGCTAGGAGAGAGGATGGCTCAGAGCCAGGGAAAGTGGGGTTGTGCTTTAAGAAGGCATGGGCAAAGAGATGTGGGCAAGCCAGCGCCAAGCCAAGGTGCCAGAGTCCTGGGAACACATAGCAGAGAGAGCATACAGGGCACACCAAGACTCAGGCAGAAGAGAAAAAATATAAGCAACTTGTCTTCCTCAGGGCAGGGACGGGTCGCAGCAAAATGAAACACATTGCCAGAGTTTCTGAGAAGAAGCCACGGTTGCTGTCACACCCCAAAGTTCTGTAGGCTGGGCTGACTATTTTGTTGCCCAAGTGGAGAGTTTTGATTCTGGGTGTAAAATGATGGAGGCCTGATGGTGCAGTGGTTAAAGGCTTAGCTGGTAATTAAAAGGTCGGGGATTGGAGCCCTCCAGCTGCTCCTTGGGAGAAAGAGGTGGAAGTTTTCGTCTGTAAAGATGGATAGCCTTAGAAACCTTGTGGTGCAGTTCCACTCTGTCCTCCAGGGGTGCTGTGAGTCAGAATCCACTCCATGCAGTGGGTTTGATTTTGGGTTTTGGGTGTGAATGAGATCGAGCCCAGTATTAAAGAGAGGTTCATCTGCACGAGCTAGATGGAGACGAGATAAGAATTGGCAAGTCGAGAGGTGAAAATATGATTTATCTTTATACCAGTTGCACTGATGGCCACACAACTTTCCAGAAACATGGTGAGAGCAAAGATTGGAGTCCGTTTCCTTCCACCTAACTCCCCCCACACACACACTCTCCAGAGTCTGAAAGATGTCTGTTCTCAGCTGCTCTCTCAAGGATCATAACATTACATCCACTGTGAATTCAGAACTACATCTTCCATGTTTCTCCTGCGAGAGGAAAAGCAAAGCACTGTATTAACCTGTGACTTTGTAGGTAGTCTCCATAAGCCGTGAAGGGGTAGACCATCAGAATATCATCAAAGGTAAACCAATCAAGAACCATTTAACACTTAGCCAGTGAAGACCTCTGCTTCCAGAAAGATGAGTGGAGGTCTTTGCCTTGTTCCCCACTACAAACAAGTCAAGACTGTAGGCATTATTTAGAAAACAAAGAAAACTAAAAGATGGAGAGCAGGCAGACTGGCCAGGATCAGAGAACTGGAAGGATGACAGCAAGTTTCCAGGTATTCTGTTGCTTCAGATGTTCCAGACGGATGGCAAAGTGTCCACCTGACGAGTGACTAGTCTCTAGAATAGATGAGAATTCTCAAAACTCAACAGCCAAAAGGCAAATGATCCAATAGAAAGTGGGCAAAGGACATGCAGAGATTTCACTAACTGAGACAGGCAGGTGGTGAACAAGCATGAGAAATTATGTAGTCTCACAATCATTAGAGAAATGCAAACTGAAACCACCATGTGACACCCCTGCCATCTATCAGAATGGTGAAGATTAACAATGGTAACACCAAATGCTGATGAGGATGTGGAGAGACTGCCAGTCAGACATTGCTTGTGAATGTGCAATGGTACCCGTATCCTGAGAAACAGTTTGGTGTTGCCTTAAAAACAGTAAACATACAAATCCCATATGACCTGGTAATTGCCCTCCAGGGCATTAATCCAAGAGAAACGATGACTTGTGGTCTCACACAACCCTGTGCACAAATGTTTCCAAACATCCCCATTGCTGTGGATTCTGTGGCAACCCTGCAGGACAGAGAGGAACCGCCCCATAGGGTCCCCAAGGACACAACCTTCACCCAAGCAGATCGCCACATCTTTCTTCCTCAAAGTGGCTGGTGGCTTCAAAGTGCTGATCTTTCAGTGAGCCACCAGTGCTTAACAGCTGCAGCAGGGTTCCAACATGCAAACACAGCAGTCTTCTTCATCACAACGCCAAGCTGGACGCAGCCAAAAGATCCTGCGGTGGCTGAGCGGCCGAGGAAATGGCGCACATCCACGCCAAAGGAAAGGGCTGGGTTGCTGCCTTTGCTATGTGCATCGGGGGTAGGTCACAATGGGGCCAAAAAAGCCAGTCTCAAAAGGCTACTCATTGAGTGACCCCATTTATAAAGCATTCCTGAAATGACAAAAGCACAGATGGGGAGAACAGACTAGTGGTCACGGAGCAGAGACAACGGGGTAGAGGGGGTGGGTGTGACTGTAAGGGGCAACAGGAGGGAGATGGGTGTGGTGGGAGCAGTCCTGTGCCCTGCTTGATGTGGGGTTCCACACATCTGTACATGTGACCAGACGGCATGGGACTGTCCACACATATTGTGTATCCGTCTGTGTCCTCGGTCTGGTGTCGTCCTGTAGATGAGCAAGAGGCAACCAGTGGGCGAAATGGGAGCAGAGGACATGACTTCACCCTACTTGTTTGGTAACTCCCTGGGCACCTGTAATTGTTCCACAGTTAAAAACACATTGTAAGTAAACAATTGTCACTGAGTCAACTCTGACTCATAATGTCCCCCATTGGGTTTCCAAGGCAGTAGATCTTTACGAAAGTAGATTGCCCCATCTTCCTTCCATGGAGCAGCTGCTGGGTATGAACCGCCAACCTTCTGATTAGCAGTCAAATGTCTTAGGCACTGAGCCACCAGAGCTCCTAAGGAACCAATAGGGTACTTTTTATGTGTAATGGTAGGGAAAAGAGGAAGCAAAGCAAGGCACTCTGTGAGCGTGTTACATGCCCAGCACACCACGGAGTCACTGTATCGCATCTACAGATTAATGGTGACATGGTGCTGTGTGTGTGCATAGGTGTTGACTTGGGAGGGAACGATGGGAAGAACTAGAGGGGCCTGCTCCCCGGAGGCTGAACGAGGGGTGCGCTGGGCTCAGCGGGTTCAGTGACTTGTTTCTCATTGCCTGTCCTTCCATGTTCTTCACATTTTTGGTGTCTCTGTGTCCTCTTGAATTGTTTTTAAAGGAAAAGGGAGAGCTATAGAAGAGCAACTCACAGGTTCCCATCAGCTGGAGCTGGCTTCCAATCTCTTTCACCCTGGAGCAATTTGGGGAGGAGGCCCGGAGACCAGCCCCTTTCCCCAGTGCTGCCCGGAGCACATCGAATCTTTTGCAATCTCTGGACACTGGGGACTATTGATCTAACTGCTTTTCCAATTTCAACCTCTTTCCTGTGTAGGTTTCTAGTTAAACCTTTTCCCAAGCTTCATACATAATTAGACCAGCACAAATTTTCATCTGGCAGAGCCCACATTACCCAGTTGAATCTCCTCTCAATATACCAGAAAGAGCTGCAATCATAACTGCAACAGACTAAACTGCCCAATAGGAGCACTGATAGAACAGTGGTTAGAGCAACCAACTGCTAACCAAAAGGCCAGCAGTTCAAACCCACCAGCTGCTCCATGGGAGAAAGATGAGGCAGTCTGCTTCCATAGGATTTACATCCTTGGAAACCCTAAGGGTCACTAGGAGTGGGAATTGACTTGGGTTATTTTAGTCCTCCGAAAGCGAGCATTTCAAAGGGGAAGTATAAACCTGAAGGCATGTAGAGACAGTGGCCCCATGGGGAGTGGTGTCACCCAGTGCAGAACTCCTTGTGTCACCCCACCAAGGACCCCCTCTCATACCAGACCATACAGGATTCTTAGTAATGTTTAGTCATCAGTTAAAATCATAGAATGATATTGGACAAATATAGCTGAAAATTGCTTGAATGTTATACCGTTTAGCTCCTAACTGAAGCTGGCTTTAGGGTCTGCGGCCTGGGCTCCAGAAGTGTCTTCATCCTAACCTCAGGATTAGCCATGGAGAGGAAGTCACCATATTTAGGTAAATCATGATCGATGTGGGCCTAACGCCAACAAGAAACAATGAGGGGGGCCCTTAAACCCAGTGTCACGTTTCACTTGCTCTCGGGCAGAGGGAGGAAAGTTTGTCACTGCTGCGGGGCCTTATCCCCTCATCCATCAGGAACTCGCCAACACACAGGTCTTGGAGTAAGCGGTGTGATGGGTAAAGCAAATCAAACTGATGTGATTAAAGTTAAATTTCTCATAAAGAGTTAATCTCAGAAAACTAAAACCATGGTGGATGAGACAGGCGGAAACTGGACGGAAAGTGTTAGATCATGCTGTTGTCTAAACACTGAACACACGTCACTGTGAGGGGGCTTACTCCGGCAGCCTCAGCTTGAGTGTCACCCCCAAGAACTCCACACTTGTTTCAGTTCATCAACTTGTGCAGGGGGCTTTCAGCACCCAGCCAGTGCAATTTCATGGTGGTTTTGGTTTTAGTAGGAGCTCTGGTGGCTGGCACAGTGGTTAAAGCATTCAGCTGCTTACCAAAAGGTGTGAGGTTTAACTCACCAGCCTCACCAAAGGACAAAGTTGAGGCTGCCTGCTTCCATACAGATTTACAGCCTTGGGAACCCTATGGCAGTTGCTATGAGTTGGAATTGACTCAATGGCAGTGGGTTTGGTCGGGTTTTTTTTCCTTCAGCTTTATTACATAATTAGGTTGAGATCTGTTACCTATCGGACCCCACAAAGCAGGTACTTTCACTTCAAAATATTTGAAAACCAGTGGATATCATCAAGCATATCCTAAGAGTCAAGAAGACAAGTCCTTGGATGGCCTAGGCAGAGAAAGCACTTGACAAATCCAATCCCCATTCCAGACTTAAAAAAAAAAAAAAAAAAAAAAATCTCAGCACACAAGGCTTAGAGGGGAACAACCACAAGTTCGTTGGAAGCACCTACCAAAACCCTGAAGCCAACACCATACTTCCTAAGGGAAGACAGAGCAATTTCCTCTAAGATCAAGAAAAGGCAAGGCTGCCCCCTCCCACCTCTGCTATGGAACACAGTACTGAAAAGTGTGGGCATGAATTAAGACAAGGCAGAGAGAAGGCACAGAGAAGGAAGGGGAAAAGCTGTCCCTGCTTTCAGGTGACATGATTATCTACACAGAAAATCCCAAAGAGTTCACAGCACACCTCTTACAACTAACATGTGAGTTCAACTAATATATAATATCTAACATGACAAGACACAAGAGCAACACAGAAAGATCACAATATTTCTATGGCCAATAAAAATGCAGAAACTAAAGTTGAAAACCCAATACTATCAAGACATGTATAGGATTCATATGCTGAAAATTACATAATTCTGGTTTAAAAAAATCCCAGGACCTAACTGCACAGAGATAGGCACTGTGTTCACAGACTGGAAGGTTCCACACAGTGAGCATGTCAGTTCTCCTCCGAGAATCTGTCCGCCTAAGCAATCACTATCAAAAGCCCTGCAGCGCCATCCGTAGGTATCCTCAGGCTCACCACAGCTCTCTCTGTGGAGAGAGAAAGGCCCTAGAGCAGCCTAAGCAACTTTATAAAAAAAAAAAAAAAAAAAGTGGGAGGAATCACGCTTCATTATGTTACCCATTGCCACGGAGACAATTCTGACCCATGGTGACCCTGTAGGACATGGTAGAACTACCTCATACGGTTTCCAAGGCTGTAATATTACAGAAGCAGGCTGCCACAACTTTTTCCCATGGAGCGGATGGTGGGTTCGAAACACTGACCTGTCCATTAGCAACTGAGTACTTTAACCACTGCACTAGCAGGGATCCTATTTTATGATGTTAAGGATAACTAAGTAGCTGCCTTAACCAAGAGAGGGTGAGCTGGACTTCCACAGGCAGAGGCACAAACCTAAGTCCCACATCTTGACCCAACCCTCAGAGTCACCAGGAGGGTCATGGAACCCAGAGAAGATATCTAGTGCTGCTTCTCTCTGCCCTCCAGAGCTGCCTCAGAATCCAAATCAAACTCACTGCCGCTGAGTGGATTTCAACTCATAGCGACCCCTCCTTGGGTTCCTGAGGTGGTATCACTATGGGCAATGGAAGTAGATTGATTGTCCAACCTTCCTTCTAAGAAGTGTCTGGTGGGTTTGAACCACCAGCCCTCTGGTTAGCAGTCAAATGCCTTACACACTACACCATCCACTGCAAGTGATGCTAACCTGATGTCAAGCTATGTGTGTCTACAGGTAGAAATGAAGAGGTACCAGGACATCCTGTCATTTCCCTTCATAGTGATTGTCTTTCCTTCTGCACCTCGCTGAGCCCAGCGACCTGAGTGAGGAGGGCATCTCTGGCCCCGTTCCTCACCACCCTGATAACAGGTGCTCTATCCTTCATGCACAGGTGTGTCTCTCTCCTGTACTGACTTCCTCAAGACTGAGCATCTTGCCTTTCATCCCTTTTCCTTCAGCACCAAGCACGAGACCTGGCGTGAAACAAAGCAAAGTTGCCAACAGTCAGTGCCAACTCATGGCAACACCCTGTGTGTCAGAGTAGGACTATGTTCCATGGGGTTTGCAGGAGGTATACTTGACCCTTCAGCCTCTCACTTAGTAATCAGGCATGTTCACCATTTGTGCCTAAGAATACTAGCTGGCGTGGACCAAATCCACTGCCATTGAGTCAATTCTGACTCATAGTGACCCTTTAGGACAGAGTAGAACTGCCCCCATACAATTTCCGAGGCTGTAAATCTTGACAGAAACAGATTGCCTCATCTTTCTCCCTCAGAGTGGCTGGCGGTTCACACCACTAACCTTTCGGTTAGCAGCCACCTGCATTAACCACAGTGCCACCAGAGCTCCTTACCTGGCCTACAGTAGGGTTAAGTCACTTTAGATGAACCGATTTGTATAATCAATTTGCACAAAGATTTAAATGAACTCCCCGTGGTTTGCTTTGATTTGAACTATTTGATTTGGAGGTGAATTAAGGTAAAGTCAGAGACTAAGACTGAGTGGAAATGGAGAAATTACCTAAATCTAATAGCTGATAGCCACGAGCTGTTCAGCAGTGGAAGCTTTATTCAGAGAGACACCAATTTCAATCCTGTCTCCACAGCTCAGCCCATGTGTGACCTGGACACATGACCAAAGCTCTCTCAGATTCAGTGGTTTCTCTCTTCAAAGTTGGCAATCACAATATTTACATCAAAGCATGAAAATGAAATGAAATTCAATACTATTATCCATGAATTTGATTATGATTATTACCACATCATCCCATCTTTTCAAAAGTGAAAAAAAAAAAAAGTGCATTGCCATCAAGTTGATTCCAACTCACAGCGCCCCTAGAGTACAGAATGGAACTGCCCACAGGGTGTCCAAGGCTGTCAATACTCACAGAATCAAAGCACAAACCACACCCACAGCCGTGGAGTCCATTCCGACCCACAGCGCCCCTAGAGGACAGGGTAGAACTGCCCACAGGGGTTCCAAGGCTGTCAATCTTCACAGAAGCAAAACCCAAACCACACCCACTGCCGTGGAGTCTATTCTGACCCACAGCGCCCCTAAAGGACAGAGTGGGACTGCCCACAGGATCTCCCAGGCTGTCAGTCTTCACAGAAGCAAAGCCCAAACCATACCCACTATCATGGAGTGGATTCTGACTCACAGCACCCCTAGAGGACAGAGTGGAACCATCCCACAGGGTTTCCAAGGTTGCAGTCTTTATGGAAGAAGCCTACCACATCTTTTCCCTGGGGAGCCACTGGTGGGTTTGAATTGCCTTCTTTTAGGTTTTAATGGTTGTGCCACCAAGACTTCCTTTGAAAGGTTTGGTTTCTCCAATTGCTGTGGCAAATAAAATAGGACAACTGGATCTATGTGACTGGTCACATTTGTACAAGTGACCGTTTTTGAGCATAGACTTACTGTTAGCCTAAAAAAATGTTCTCAAATCTATTTTATAGACATGTATGTGGGGCTTGTGTCGACTTAAGGAATAGCAGATATCATTGGTTTCTGAAGACAACTATTTATTCACTCATTAGCACAGATGTTCCTTACAAAACTAACATGCACATGATGGCCCATTCTGCAAAGATGCATGTGAAACACATCTTTGGATTCCTTCAGTAAGACTTTTCAGATTCTCCTTTTATATATTATGATACTGGCTCCTAGTTCAGGATTAGCACAAAACATTTGTCCCCATGAAAATATCAGTAACATTTATTAAAGTTGTGAGAAAAAAAAAAAAAAACACTCTTTTAATAATGCAAACTTACTTAATGCTTTTGGGTATAGGTACCCGCTTTGATTTCAGTCAACTCATGTGCATGTGAACACTGGGTGATGACAAAGGAAGACAGGAGAATAACACATGTGAACCGTGGTGCTGGTAAGGAATGCAGAACGCACCGTGGACTGTCAGAAGGAACAGACCTGTCTTGAAGGTAGGACAGCCAGGGAGCTCCTTCGATGCATGACAGTGAGACTTCGCCTTGCTTACCCATCATCAGGAACCACCATCAGGAAAGACTGATCACTAGAAAGGGACATCGTGGTTGGTAAAGTAGAGAGTCAGAAAAAAATGCAGAAAATGGTCAGAGATGGGTTTACATGGTGACTGCAACAATGGAGTAAAACATACCAGCAATCATGGCTACGGTGCAGGATAGGGTAGCATCTCATTCTGTGGTTAAAGCACTCAGCTGTTTACCGAAAGGTGTGAGGCTTAACCCACCAGCTTCCCCAAAGGAGAAGAATGAGGCAGTCTGCTTCCATAAAGACTGACAACTTTCTATCCCTATGGCAGTCACCATGACTCGGACCTAACTCACTGGCAGTGGGTTTGATCTGTTTTTTTTTTTTTTTTTGGGGGGGGGGGGGCTTCAGTTTTATCACTTCATTAGTTTGAAATCTGTTGCCCATGGAAGATGTCTGTGAGTCGGAGTTGACTTAATAACAGTGAGGCAACTTGAAAAAATCTCCTATCTGTGTTCACTCCACTGAGCAACAGCTGCAAAGCTTTCCTATTGGTGTCTCTCCATAGAGTACCGTGCACCCATTCAGCAGAACTAACAGCTTGTCTTTGATTAGAATAGCCTCCATTCATCATGGCTTAGCACAGATGCACTGGTAGGTTAGACTCAAGAAGGGAAAGAGGTAGAAGGCAGGAAATGTCTAGGGATTTGACTCAAGCTCTTCCTCCAGGACAAAGGGCCTTGCCCATCCTTCTATGACAAGCACTTTCTGTGCATCATGAATGTGTCTCTCAAGTTGACGTTGCAGGGAACAGAGATGAATCTTGGAATTTCTGCTCATCGTAATGAAAGACATGTCATGATCACATAATACTTTACAAATAGTTGATTCTTGAGGGACTTATTCATGCTTACCATGTATTAAAGCTATCACACCACATCCTGTAGCCACCATAATTTGGTACCCTATAAAGGCAAGCTAATAATTATAATGAATCTGAGTTCCCCCTCTTTCTCTGGCTCCCCCTTTTTATTTCTCATGCCATGTGCTTTATAGAATAAGAATACAAAGTTCTTCTATCTCTAGACAGCCAGGAATCACAGACAGTTTTTCTTTTTCTTCATACATGCCAACGCTATGTTACTATATTTGGATTACTTTATAGAAAAATCATCTTATTTCAATTGATTCTGAAAGATATTTTTACAGTAATGCAAATCATTTTGCCTACATGTTGGTAGAGATGGAGTCCCTTATAATATGAGTTCTGCTCACTGCTCTGAAGTTTGCATTTGTTAAAAAGGAGACATTCCCTTGCTCAGCAAAACACACACACACACACACACACACACACACACATGCTGTTACTATTGGAAAGATTCAAGCTGGATTCAGAAGATGATGTGGAAGGAGCAGTAGCATTGCTGATGTCAGATGGGTCTTGGCTGAAAGCAGAAAATGCCAGAAAGATCCTTATCTGTATTTTATTGACTGCACATAAGCCTTTGACTGTGTGGGTCATAATAAATTATGGATAACATTGTAAAGAACAGGAATTGCAGAACACTTCATTGTGCTTATGTAGTACTTACACACAGATCAAGAGGCAGTTGTTCAAACGGAACAAGTGGATTCTGCAAGGTTTAAAATCAGGAAAGGTATGTGTCAAGGTTGTATCATTTCATCATACTTATTAATCTGTATGCTGAGTAAATGATCTGAGAATCTGGACTATATTAAAAAGAACACAACATCAGATTAGAGGAAGACTCATTAACCACCTGCAACATGCAAATGACACAACTTTGTTTGCTGAAAGTGAAGATGACTTGAAGCACTTACTGATGAAGATAGAAGGCTACAGCCTTCAGCATGGATTACATCTCAACATAAGGAAACAAAAGTCCTCACAGCTGGACCAATAAGTAACATTATAATAAATGGAGAAAAGAGTGAAGTTGTCAAAGATTTCATTTTACTTTCATCCAGTCAACACTCAAGGAAGCAGCAGTCAAGAAATCAAATGACATATTGCATTGGGTAAATGTGCTGCAAAAGACCTCTTTAAAGTGTTACAAAGCAAAGATGTCACCTTCAGGAGTAAGATGTACCTGACCAAGCCATAGTATTTTCAATCACCTCGTACACATGGGAAAGCTGGACAATGAATAAGGAAGACTGAAGAAGAACTGATGTATTTGAATTACGCTCTTGGTGAATACACCATGGACCACCAGAAGAATGAACAACTTTTCTTGGAAGAACACCCAGAACACTTCTTAGAAGGGGGGATGGTGAGACTTCATCTTACGTACTTTGGGCATGTTGTCAGGAGGGACCCGGAGAAGGACTTTACACTTGATAAACTAGAGGGCCAGGGAAAAAGAGGAAGACCCTCAACAAGAAGTATTGCAACAATGGGTTCAAGCACAGCAATGATTGTGAGGCATTGTTTCACTGTGTTGTACACAGGGTCACTGAGGGTCAAAACCAACCCCACCGCACTTAACAAAAACAACTATTGGAACGAGACAGACTTGGTGAGAGTTTAGTGTGAGGAGGATAACAGATAGGACATAATCTGTGAAAAAACGAGGTCAAGCCACAAGAATTGTGCAGCTGTGTTTCTGATAACTGAGTGTGATGTCTTACTGTCAGAAACCTGCAGGATGCTGCTAGATTTGCCACAGTTATTTTGGGCTAAATTGAATAGCTAAAGCTGTGCACTGGGAAAAGATAGTTTGGTGAGATGATTCAATAGAGGTGACACCTCTCCACATGACTAATTCAAGGTAATCTTGCTATCAGAAGGTTATGCAAATCTTTCATCAAAAGCATCTAAGTTAGTTTGGTATCTGCAGGGACCCCGTGTATCTTAAAAGGACGTTTGGACATGTAAAAAGATATACTGCATATATGTTGTACTCAACAAAAGTACTTAATTACAACGTACAGTAAGACAATGGAATTTGGAAGACACCATGAAACAAATGTCAAGGTGGCATGGCAATTGCAGGTGACTGAGTTCTGCCTTAGGAGCTCTGGTGGTGTAGTGCCTACGGCACTTGACTGCTAACCAGAAGGTTGGTGGTTCAAATCCGCCAGCCACTCCTTGGAAGGAAGATTGGGCAATCTACTTCCTTGGAAACACAAGGAAGGGTCGCTATGCGTCAAGGCTGACTCGATGGCACATGACAAAAACAACAAGTTCTGCCTTGAAAAAGGAGAGACCTTTTCAGCCTTGAGGCATCACATGAAAGATTTATACTCCCGGGAAAAGGACAATCTTGTCTTATTTTTTTAACCTACCTCTTTTTAAATCCTACTTGAAACTATTGCTGTGGGATTGTAATATGTTTCCTTGTTCCTCTGAAATAACGGTGCCGTTTTCTGAATAATTTCTCTCTCTGAACATCTATGTTGGCCCCATGACAGTGTACCGAGCCTGTAGTCTGTGAGCTTTGGCATTTCCCTCTGGACGCAGTCAAATTTGTTAATGTCACTCCTAAAGTATAGCATTTGGGTAACAATGGTCTGACCAAACCAACAAGGACTGATCCTTTTCTCTAATTGGTGTGTCTTTCTCTGCCCAACGTTTACATATGTAGGCACCCAGACATATCCCTTTCTTCTGCCAAAAACTCAAGCAGAAGGAATTTGGAACCTCCAGATAATTACTTCTTAAATTCTGGGATCCTAACAAATTTTGATCTGTTGTACGTAAGGTCGCAATGAGTCAGTGATGACTCAATGGTACCTAACAACAACAAAGTTCCATTAAAAATATAGATGGCTCCACAGTTACATGGAATCCCACATACTATGCCCCCTCAACTCTTGGCCATACACAATGTACATTGGGCGCTGAAAATCCCAACATTAAAAAGTGAAAATCTTTAGCATTTCTCACTCGATATTTCCAAAAAGCATTTGCATTTCCTTCTCACATATTAACAAGAAAGAGTGCTCCATAAAAATGCCATGACCCCACGGAATTCATCATCTACCTTAGGTCCATCTATGTCTGTAGGCCTTTGTCCCAGTGACCGGATGACTAGTGCCTGCCTTTGGCTCTTCGGCTTACATTTTTCCTGTGACTGGAAAGAATTTTCTTAGCACTGAGTTCCATCCCACACACCAAGGCCTCTGAAGATCCATGTGTTTGTGCCTTTCTCTCTCTCATCCCAACCTTCTGAGTTTGTCACCACAGAAATGGCCTTGCCCTTTTGCTCACCTGAATGGGGGCTCTGTGACAGCTGTTCCTCCTGAACTCAGCTGGGCCTGCAGTCTGAGGTCTGCGGTTGGTGGGGTTGGCTGTTCCCCGCTGGACTCACATGTGTCTCTGGTCTCTGACTGTGGGTTGGATGGTGGCATGAATGTCTCCCAATCTCTCACCCTCCAGCAAGCTATTCCAGCCATGGACTCATGTCACGCAAGGCACAAAGGGGGTGTGTCAGCTGCTCAGGGCTCTTTGGCTGAGACCCCTCACTGGCCCTGCCAGCTTTATGCCTTTTTGCAGAGTGAGCATGATGATAGAAACACAGGCAATGGTATTTTGTTGTGTATTGTGTGTCTTCATCTTGTGTCTTATGATTTTATATAAGTGAATCATGCCATATATTCTCTTGAGTTTCCAATGAAGCCAACCCAGACTCCAGGCCAGCCAGATTCCAGGTGTGGAAACACTGCCCACAATGCCTCACTGCAATGCAGGATCGAGACTTGAAGCCATTAACAAACCTACTGCAGACCTCACAGACAACATAACTCACCTACGTCCTTGTACAATGCCTGCCAAACCCCAACGAGAGAAACACTTCCAGGACCTGTCCTTCCTGCCCATTGGTTACCTGGGTGGGACCCCTCTGTGCACCTGGTGTTCCCCAAATTGGTCATTCCCCACCAGTAACATTAAAAAGTACTGACAAGGCCTTTATAGATCCCTAGGAGAATTAAATTTGTTTCCAAAAATTATAGGTTTTCCACACATATTTGTCACTATGTTTCCAATATATATTGATGCTTTTTTGATTAAAAAAATGCTAATTAATTTGTGGGAGCTCTGGTAGCATAGTGCCTAAGGCACTTGACTGCTAACCAGAAGGCTGGCAGCTCAAACCCACCAGCCACTCCTCAGAAAGAAGGTTGGTCAATCTACTTCATAGAGTTACTGCCTCAGAAACCCAAGGAGGGGTCACTATGAGTCGGGTCCGACTCAACAGCCCATAACTACAACAGCAATTGATCAGTAAAAAGGTTAATATTTGTAGTACTTCTTTGTCGTTTTCACAATTTTTTTTTTTTTGGGCCAATGGATACTAATACACTGTTGTTGTTGTTGTTATGTGCCGTCGAGTCGGCCCCGACTCATAGCGACCCCTCCTTGGGTTTCCAAGGCAGTATCACTACGGAAGTAGGATTGCCCAACCTTCCTTCCAAGGAGTGGCTGGTGGGTTTGAACCGCCAGCCTTCTGGTTAGCAGTCAAGTGCTTTTAGCCACTATGCTACCAGAGCTCCTACTACTGTTTGTAAAATGCATGCCTTTTATTAAATAGACTTTAGTAGAGAAACTGATAAGACCACCAGGAATTACCAAGCCTGTTTCCTGAAATCATTTTAAATAATTAAAAAGAGAAAGAAGAAAAATGATCTCCACTCCAGCTTTCCTACACATTATTCTTATGATTCTGGACAGGATAGCTTAATTTTCTGATCCTTGATTTTCTTACATATAAATCAAAATTTTAAATATCTATTGTGAAGTTAATGTGAGGAATAAAGGATTTATCATCTAGCCATAGATACATAGCCACACAGTATTTTCCCTTTTCTTTTAATATTTTGAATGCAACCTAACATTCCTTTTCTATAGAATATCAGGACAAGTGTTATTTGATCAGATAATCACTTTTGCACTGACTGGAACAAAACGTTCAACTTCCTATCACCTGAGGGAAGTTGAGCCCAGCGTGATACTTAGTTCTGTGCCACCATAAATGCCTTATATATAGGTCTGTCCCTCTCAGATAAGCTGCTTCCTCCTTGGGCAGGGACAGCACCGTCCTGCCTGTTTGCTGAGAGACTGGATCTCAGTACAGAATGGACACTGCTGGGGGCGGTAGCAGGTGTGGAGGAAAACACATCATTTTCAAGCACCTATGTAGGTGAGACCTCAGGTAGGAAAAGGCCATTCTTCACTGGCAGGTACAGAGGGGAGCTTTTTCTTGCACCTCTAAAGCTTCTGAAGAATTTGTGGGTTCAAGGTTCTCAGGTCTGTCTTGTCCAAGGCCCCACCAGGTGTCAGGACCCTGATTTCTCCTTTGAACAGAGGATTGAAAGACTGCTCACCCCATGTTACCTCCTGACTGGGGCCTGGCCCTGAGTTGGACATGGGCCTCCTGCCATCGGTGGAGCTTCTGTAAGGCACTGACCTTTGAAGAATGTTTGGAGTGAGAAGGAACGCCTTCAGACTGCTCATTTTCAGTCACCGAGATTTCCAGAAATGCTGCCCGTATCAGTCCACTCCACAGTCTTAATCCCACAGTGATCAGCGACTCCATCCTATGTCCTAACTTCTCATTCACTGCTATTGAGTCAATTCCAACTCACAGCAACCCCATTGGGTTTCCAAGGCTGTAAATCTTTATGGAAGCAGATGTTTATGGAAAGATGTTTCATCTTTCTTCTGTGGAGCAGCTTATGGGTTTGAACCACAGATCTTTTGGTTAGCAGCCAAATGCCTTGGCCTCTATGCCACCAGAGCTCCTTACACAACCACATTCCCCAACATTCTCACCTTTGTGTGTACTTTATCCCTGTTAACCACAGGCAGCAGCCCTGGAAACAGTCGCATAGCATCCCGACCAAGGCCATTGTTGCCTCACTCAGCAGTCACGGTGGGTTTCCTCCTGCCAGACCTGGGAGTCACCCAACTCCAAAGCCCATCTCAAGGTTGGCTGGCTTAGCTGGGTTTCCCACACACCAGAGCTCACTGACTGCTGCTGCTCTTTTGGGGTGCAATGCCAGGGAGTGGGGCAAGGGAGGGCACTGAGAAGAGGAAGGAGCACAGAGCATGGTGAAAGTGCCTCACGAAGCTGGCCCTGTGGTGGCAGTCTTGAATGCTTGCTCTGTGAGGCTGTGTCCTGGGAAGCCCTACACAGGCCTCCTCAGATCACTCAGTGTTAAAGGCAGGAGCCACCCAGCCTCCACCGCCCATGATGTTGACTGAGAATGAGGAGATCCCAAAAGGGAGGTGGTGATTTCAATCACAACCTTGGAACCAACTGCAGCAGTGGGGGCTGTGACTTGTTTCATTAACCCTGCAGCTCCTATTTGTCATGTGCAGCACGGATTCCCTGACGCTCAGAGCTTTGTGGTCCATGGCCTCCATGCCCACGAGGAGCCTGGAACAGAAGCCGAGATGAACCCTGGAAGTGCGTGTGGCTGCCTGCTCCCACGACATGGGCCCGGGACAACACAGAGCTGGCTACTGAGCCACATCTTGCCCTGGAGGTGGGGCGGTGCATGTAGGGGTTGTTGACGGAGCCAGGGATGCCGGCACCATGTAGCTGTTGTGTCTCTTTTGTGGGCCCCCAGCTCAGCCCAGGTGTGCATCCAGCTGTGCAGCAGGTGCAGTCTTGGTCTTATCAAGTAAATTAATAAATGGGTGATTATAGAAATGACTGAGTGAATCGGTGAATTATTATCCCTAATTCAGATAACGCGTATCACAAATAAGGGTTGATATCTTTGAATTGTGTGGACAAAGAATACTGAAAATACCACGGACTGCAGAAGGATAAACACAGCTCTCCTGGAAGGAGTGCAGCAGGAATGCTCCTGAGAAGCGAGAATGGCCAGACTTGGTGTCACCTACTTTGGTCATGTTGTCGGAAGGAGCCATTCCCTGGAAAAGAATATCATGTTTGATAAAGTAGAGAGTCAGCAAAAAAGAGGAAGACCCTCAACAGGATGGATGGGCACAGTGGCTGCAACGATGAGCTCAAGCATGGCAACCCTGAGGCTGGCGTAGGACCGGGCAGGGCTTCGTTCTGTCCGACATCGTGTCGCTGTGAGTCAGAGCTGCCTTGACGGCACCACCTGACAGCAGCAACAACAATGTCCCACCTTTATTCTACTGTCACAGACAGCAGCTGAGCTCAGGTACAAAGCTACTGAGGTGGGTAGAAAGCATGAGTGATCCTGTGGAGGCACGGGGCACGCCCTACCAATCCAGTTTGCACATCAATAAAGTGTGTGTGTTGTCTGTCTGGCACAAGGGGAAAAGCCACCCCTTGTGTTGTGGTGGCCCGTAATCTAATTTGCCCAAGGATGGCCCGTGTGATCTGATTCTCAATCTGCTACAGGATTGAGATGAAGACCACATCATCTCAGAGGGTCTAATAACCTCGTTTCCATTGATCAGTTTCTTAGGCACTATCCTTTAGTGGAGACTTTTCAGATAAGTAAAGAAAATTAGGTTGCAAGCAGAATGTTCCTTTCTGCAATGTGGCGTGGGCAGGGCCATCCCGCCCCAAGGCCATGGGGTCACCCTTCCTCGGGAGTCTGCAGCCAGCCGAGGGCAGTTACTGTACTTAGCAAAACTCACTGCGCTGAGGCTGGGTGAATAAAACGCTGCGGTTTCGCCCATTGACTGACGGAAATAAAATAATCTATGATGCATGAACAAGTCTAAATGAAATAATAATATCCTTAGCAGTGAAAAACGGATTGGTAATACAGTAATTGAGCAGATTTATTGCCGGCTCCTTGAGCCAGCCTGCTGAAACAGCCGGCTCTTTTATTTAATCTCATATCACAGGAATTACTGGCTGGTAATCCATTGTTAAACATCATTTAGAATGATGGATGGAAATGTCAGCTTTTCCAACGTAATCAATTCATATCTCATTAGCACTTATTATTTATGATTCTCATAATGGGACCTGCGGGGTCTCCAGGGGGAAATGGAGACCTCAGCTGCTGTTGGAATGAGATGAGATATACTGTAGTTTATGAGTTAATAACTGCATATAAAAAATACTTCTCCCGGTATTGATTGCTCTTACCATTTTACGAATGAATTGAGTGGCCCAGCCGCCCCTCTTGCTGTGTGTGCGTGTGTCGTGTGTCCAGAAGCACAGCTTCCTATGCATTCTGAGGGTGAACGATTTAGCTCAAAATATTTTAGAGACGGAACCAGGAGTCCTCCTGCCAGAGAACTTCCCCAGGCACCGGGAAACCTTTGGCAGTTCCACATCTGCCTGGGAGCGACCCGGGACACTTTCCCTCTCGCTACCTATGAAGATAAATCGGCATATTTCCTCTGCTCCAGCCCAGTTGCTTTTTAAGGATACCCTCCACCATGCGCCGCCTCCAAGACCAATGAAAAGCAAACTTTGATTCATGGACTCGGTGCTGGCGACGGCGTAGCCGTAATCATGGTCATGGTGTCAACTGCACCCCAATTAAGCGACATTTGAGAGTCATTTTACGCTCCAGCTCATAAACATCAATAAGGAAAATGAGTAACGAATGACTGTCGAGAGCACAAAGGACCAGCTCATATTTCAGATGAAAATGAAGACAAAATGCAGCTTTTATTTGCCTGTGGAATTCCCATTAACTGCATCACTGACAAGAGAGGGCTGGATCAATAGCTGGCCGGCCGCAGAAAACCGTTTCTGGCTGTTCAGCAGCCGGTGCCAAAGGAAAGCTGTCATATTGCGATCTTTATCAGGTGGTCTTCATTACAGCAGACTGTGATGTATGTATCTGCCGGGAGGCTGGGCCCTTCCAGCTCCGGCTCCGATTTGTGGCTGGACGCGCAGCCATCGCAGATTATTTGTTTCCGGCGGTGGAAACTCCTCTGTGCTCATCCCTTTTATCCCTTTTATAGGTAATCCATATCTGGGAACCTTCTCTGCAGACGGCTTTATTCACTCGGGGTTTTTAAGAAAGCGTTATATCAAATCTCACCTTCCCTTCCCTCGGAGTGAAACAGAACCTGCCAGAACATTTCTGGGACCTGACAGAGCCATCTGTAAGCACCCTCCATACCTTCTTCAAGGGGATTTTGCTTTCTTGGTGGATGCCTGTGAGCCTGAAATTAGACAGAAGGGGCAACTGGATATGAGGACTGGCCATCCGCCTCCCACGACACAGAAATCAAGCACTGCTCAGACCTGGGCATCTCATGTGCCTGCAAGAAAACAGGAAGACCAAGTAAGCAGAGGGTCGCCCTCAGTCACAATGCTGGCATCAACATCTCGCTGATGCAGAGAAATCCTATGTCATTTACCAGAACCTACCCAGCTCAATAGCATTGAGGGGACACCTACAATGGACCAGGCAGAGAGTGTGGGTGGCAGAGAGGGCATAATATTCCTTGGGAAGATAAGACGGAAGGAGACGTGGCATGACGAATAAGGACAAGGAGAGCAAGGCTAACCCTTCCACTTTCTGAAAACCTTCGATCCCGAGCCTCCCACTGTGCTCTGCAAGTGTAGTTGTATCCTGAAGAGTCTGGACAACGGGGACTCCAGCTGCATGGGCACAAGTTCATGTCCCTTGCTAGCTGTGATTTCACATACTGAGTAGGACATTAGGCCCTGTGGACCTATCCAAACATGGCTGGGGTTAGGAATCATTCATTCTTCTGGAGAATAATTATTTTCAGAATTAAAATTCTCTTTGAATATGCACATCTCCTCTCTCTCTCTCTTTTTTTTTTTTTTCACTACTAATGGTCAAATTTATCCTAGTTGAACTATTATAAATGTTATTCTACCAAATTTCTTCTGCAAATGAGAAATGGAAAGCAACGTTAGCCTAAAATACAATTTACATGGAATCTAAGTAGTCTCGCATGTCATGTAAGTATGAGAATGTTCATCAACTAAAGAGCCCCATCTTTCAAAGCAACTTCTGGTCATCGCCAGCACTTCAGGCCACCAGGCACCTGTAATTTTAGACATTAAGATAAAACCACTCACCTGTCACTGTGTCACACTGTGGGGGCTCACGTGTTGCTATGATTCTGGAAACTATGCCACTGGGATGTCAAACACCAGCAGGGTCGGCCATGGTGGACAGGTTTCAGTCGGGCTTTCAGACTGAGACACTCTAGGAAGAAAAGCCTGGATATCTACTTCCAAAAGTTAACCAAGGTTTTCCCTATGGATCAAAGAGTTCCCTACAGATCAAGGATTTCCCTCTGGATCACAATGGGCTATCCTGATACTCTGCTGGAAGCTGAGCCCCTTGTGCTGGAAGACACTGAGAATGCCAGGAACCATCGCAATGGACTGCAGCATGTCAATGACGACTCAGTGATGACATGGACAGCACAGGACACCTGTGGTTCCTGGGGCCATGGAGAGTCACAGCCAACTCAGGACATTGAACAACAGTAAGGGACCTAAGGCTGGTGGTAGAAGTGGTAGCTGGGTGTAGGATCACATCTCAGGGAAGTGGTGCAGTCATTAAAAAGGTGACAATCCATTTTCAAATATAGCATCTGGAAGCTCAAAAGACCTATAGGAATGAGAGACAATGGCTTCCTCCACCAAGAAGAGGACCCCTAAAGAAAGGAAAAGCTGCTCCGTGTGATGTACCATGTGCCCCACAGGCCACAGTAATGACTCCAGAGGCTGCAAAGCATTAGACTCAGCACAGCACAGAGCAGGGAAATGGATAAGTTGACACTGAAGGTGTTCTTACAGTTTGCCATTCACACATTATCCCATATTCACAGAATAAGAAAAATAATGTAATCACCACCATGAGATCTGACCAAGACCTTGGAGAGTTCACATGGCCTATTTCTCCATCATTGTTTTCAGAGAAGGACTGTCCACTTGGTTTGGCAGAATAGAACATTAGGTTGCCCAAAGTAACCAATGATGCTGTAGTCAAACAGCAAGTAACAACCTTCCACCCATTGCTGGTGGGGATATAAAATGATGCCCCTACTCTGGAAGAGAGTTTGACAGCTTCTTAGAATGTTAAACATAGAGTTATCATTTGAACCACCGTCCACTCCTGGGTATGAACCCAAGAGAAATGAAAATGTGCACTAACACAGGAACCTGCCCACCAACGTCCACAGCAGCGTTATTGATGGTATCTGGGAAGTAAAAACCACCAAATACCCACCAACTGATGAAAGGATCTACAAATGTGGGGGATCCCTCAATACAATACTATTCCAGTATAGAAAGGAATAAAGTCCTGATACATGCTACAATATGGATGGCACTTGGAAACACTGTTGTTAGGTGCCATCAAATAAGTTCTAACACATAGGGATCCTACATACAACAAAAAAAATGCTGCCCAGTCCTACACATCCTCTCATAATTGCTGTGTTTGAGTCGATTGTTGCAGCCACTGTGTTGATTCATACATACCCTTGAGGGTCTTTCTGTTTTTCACTGACCTTTTGTCTTAGGCTGGGTTCTCCAGAGAGGCAAAATCAGTAAGGTTATGTTGTTTGCTGTTGTTATGTGCCGTCAAGTGGGACCCGACTGATAGTGATCCTTTCTCGGGTTTCGAGGTGGTATCACTATGGAAGTAGATTGCCCAACCTTCCTTTGGAGGAATGGCTGGTGGATTTGAACCACCAGCCTTCGGGTTAACAGTCAAATGCCTTAGGCACTACGCCACCAGAGCTCATAGTGAAGTTGTATATATATATAAATAGAGAGAGCGTGATCTCAAGGAAAGGGCTCACACGGTTCCAGAGGCTGGCAATTCCCAAGTCCATGAGTCAGATGTCAGGCTGGAGGCTTCACTGACTCATGCAGCTATAGGGGCTTGCAAAACCAAGATTGGCAGGCCAGGGGTCAGGCTGCTGGCTCAAGAACCAGAGGTTAGATGATGGCAAGCCTCCTGCAGGATCCAGAGTGAGGAAAAAGCCAAAGAGCTTTGCCAGAATGCCCTCATATATTGGATGCAAGCCCACCCCCAAGGACACTCTCTCCACGGATTGGCTGCTCATGGCAGATCCCCTCATGGATCTTATATTATGTCAGATCACAAAATGGAGGATGAGAACAGCATCAAGTAACTGCCAAACTACGAACCACGGAGAATTCTGACCCAGGTAAGTGGACCCAAGAGCTGTTATATGCATATAAGGCCATTGAAAATGTCTTGGCTGGGGTCAGGAGGACCTTAGTCCTCATAATCAAAGCTTTATGCCAAGTGACAGAAGTCAGTCACAAAAGACCTTGTGTGAAATGTCCAGAGTGGACAAATCCAATGAGACAGGAATTCCATTGGTGGATGCCAGACCTTGGGGGAAGTTGAGAGGAAAACGGGGAGTGACAGTTCATGGAGACAAGGTTGATTTTGGGGTGCTGAAAACATTCCAGAATTAGATAGCAGTGAAGGTTACAAAGTTTTGTGAATATACTCAGAACCACTCAACTATACATTTTAAACGAGTGAACTGTATGGTAATTTTAAAGCTATGAATAAAAGCACTGAGGACAAATATATGCCACTTTCCTGACAAAAGTAGGTGAAATATTACTAAGTATTGATAAGCATTACTAGTGGGGGTGTTTTTCCATTACTGCTCTAGATACATAGTGTAAGAAAAATGGTCCTATAGACCCAAATTCAGTTTCCACAGTTAAATAATGAGTCAGCTGCTCAGGTAATACCTATTGTACTCCCAGCAAGTACACAGAACTCAGGTGGGAAATTAACAGGACAACACATAGTCGTGTCCTATTATAACCCCTGAAGTTAATGTAATATGCAAAGTAGGTGGGCAAAAGCCACCCAACTCTCAACCCCTTCCACTGTTGGTAGTCATAAAACTTGATGGAAATCCAAAGCAGCCTCTCTTCAGGTCAGGTTGGCACCATCCCATCAGGAAGAAGAAGGTAGGGTGCACAGTGTTGCAAGCATCATGACCAGCAGCCTGGAGCCCACGCTGAGTGTGGATGGTACAGACATTACTGACCAAAAAAAGGACAAAACTGCATGATCTTACTTCTGTGAAACAGGTAAATGGAAACCAAAGCTCATTACTGGTTACCAGAGGAGAAGGGGGAAACATTGTGTCAGAGACCCTGAGCTTGGGTTGATGGTGGTGGAAAGATTTGGAAATGAGTACTGCTCATGATGGTCCAACACGAAGAATATAGTCAGTGTCACTGAGTGACACACTTGGGAACTGTCGAGTTGCTGAATGTTTATGTGTATTTACATCACGATGAAAAGAATTGTGTCGCTGAGCTATTCACTTCCAATTCGATGACCTTCCATTCACGTCATTTCTGTGAAAGCGCATCCAATACACATCTGTTCTGTGCAGGGCCATGTGCTGAACAGTTGAGCAATAAGCTCACATGGTGCTAACATAAAGTCATGAGGAATAACTCCTAAGGAGTTTATAAGTTGCTGGAGACTCCATCAGGCGTGCGTGCACAAGACATGGAGTCTGGGTTCCAGTTGAGAAACCATCTATGCGCCTTATTGGTTGTGTCACTCAGAGTGAGCCACTAAGTCTATGTGAGCATTAATTTTCTCATCATTTACAAAGTGGAACTAAGGTCATCTGTCTTGCTCATCCCATAGGATCAGTCTTGTGGTCAAATGAGATAATGCATAAGAATTCATTTTATTGGAGAAAATAAAACATGCAGGTAGAAGTGTTCTCTGGATTCTAGTGGCAAAAAGGCTTTGGGGGTGGCAGTTTAAGAGAGGTGCTCTGTACAGGAAGAGTACAGATGATTTTCCTAACTAAAGAGAAAAGAAGGAAACATTCCATGGACAGTGTGGGGAAGAACGCCAGGAGACATTGCAGGAAGGCACATGAAGTACTTGTAATGCTGCGATGGGAAGGTTTAGCTCCATAAGAACCAGATCCCAGCAGCACACCACCAGGAGCCTTCATCCCTCACTCATGTATCAGCTGGTAGGTAGGTGCAGTTCTGCTCCAACGAGTCTCTTTCTGGGGCCAATATTTGGTTTGGAGGAGGGCAGTGGCTGCTTGTGCACCTTCTTTTCATGGCAAAGGTAGAAAGTCAAGAACTCAAAGCAGGCATACACTTCAGGCCTCTTCTCAAATCATGTCTGCTAATATCCCATGGCCCAGATCAAGCCTCAAGACCAAGCCTAAGGACATCAAGCTCAGTTGGCATAACATACTACACAAAAACATTGTTCCACATCCTACATTGGCAACTAGCAACCAGGATCTTAAAAGCTTGCAAGCACCCATCTAGTTGCAACGATGAGTCTCCCCTCATCCAGAGCAAAGAATAATGAAGAAAAACAAAGATGCATGGAAACAAATAGTCCAAGCGACTGGTAAACCATGTGACCCTTAGCCTATATGACTATGAGAACAGAAGAAGTAGATGGTGCCCAGCTATCACTGTCAACCACTCTGAGGGGGATCTATGTAGGAGGCCCTGGATAGAGTGGGAGAACGATGTGGAACAAAGCTCAACATCATTAAAAAAAAAAAAAAAAAAAGTCTGATAGAAGCTTGGAACCATTGAGACTATGGCCCCTGGCTGTCCTTCAGGTCTGGAATTGGACCCACTCCTATGGCTTCCAGCCAAACAAAAGACAGGCATATGAGCCGAACATTTACAGTAGGTAGATACACTCCTTGGAGAGAGCAATCATGGGAGGACAGAAGGGCTGTGTATGCCCAGGGAGCAGTTCAGGGGGGCAGCAGGGCATGGAGGGAAGGACACAGTGAAGAGGTAGCTATGGGGAGGCAGTGGGAGAGGAGCTGTTGCATTGTGGGAAATTATAATCATTGTCGTGAGATAAAGTGTATGTGAGCTGCTGTATAGAAGATGAATTTGCTCTGTAAACTTTCACCCAGATCACAATAAAATTAAAAGGAAAGAAATAAAAAGACCAAGCCTAAACACATTCTTCCATGCTGAGGTCACTTCCACCACATAGATACACGATCCTATTAGAGAAGAGGGATGGAGCAGGACCCACAACTCTATCTATGACAACAGGTTGGGCCGGAGTGAAAGGTAATGTGAGAGCTATTGTTGTTAGCTGCCGATAACTTGGTTTCAACTCATAGTGACCTCATGTACAACAGACATAGGGTTGGTCAGATAATTTAAAAGCAGATAGTTAGAACCTTGAGCATCTAAATAATGAAAACTTAAGTTAAGGGAAAACAGAGAACCAATGAAGATTTTAAAACAAGAATTGGCTTTGGAGGTATGAGCTAAGGAAACCAGGTACTTAGAAAGCTACTTTGGCTCCTCCTAGAATAGTTCATCAGCCTGTGAGATCTCTCTCTAGTTTCTTAATCGTCTCATCACCTCTGTCCTCCTACATAACCTTGACCACATTCCTTAGCTGATGGCCCCTTCCGTCTTCAAGCCAATGTCACTTCTTCATGCTTCTAATACCCCAGCTTCCCCCAGCTGCATCTCCTAGCTTCCCTCTCCTGTATGAACTCCTGAGATTACATGGGTCTTTCCCAAAGAACCCAGAATAATCTCCTTCCCTTAAGGTCAACTGCATTACACTTGGTCATGTAAGGTAACGTTTATGGGAGTAGTACCTCATCACACTCAGGGATTAGGGTGCAGGATCTCCTCAGAGCTGTAAGCTGCTGCCACAGCTATCCACCAGCCACAGCAGGAGACTACGTGCTCCTGGAGGGCATCCTGTGAAGTGATCTCACCAACTTCACGTTGATGAGCCTTCACGTTCCCTTAGTTCTCCCAGGGCCTCTGCTTGGTTACCTCACTCACTCCTCTCAGGACTAGTTAGCCTTCCATATTCTCCACTTGCCCTTGAAAGAGTGGTCCTTTTCCTACTGGACATGCTCTTCAGCTTATCTGGCCCATGCTACTCTGCTGGGATCTCACTTCCCTAACCTGATGCCTGCTCACAAACTGGGCCCAGACCCCTGCTCTAAGCTTCAGTGTCCTCCACCAGCTTCGTGGCTCATAGTTCTCACCTGAATACTTAAAATCACCTCAAACTGTTGTTGGTAGGTGCTGTTGAGTTGGCTCCTACTCATAGCAACTCCATGTACAACAGAACGAAACGTTGCCCGGTCGTGCACCATCCTCACAATTCCTGCTAGACTTGAACCCATCGTTGCAGCCACTGCGTTAATCTTTTCAATGGTCTTCCCGTTTTCTGCTGTCTACCTTACCAAGCATAATATCCTCCTCCAGGGAATGTTCTCTTCTGACAACATGACCAAAGCAGGTGAGACGAAGTCTGAATCTGAAAGTAAGTTTTTCCTCCAATGGGGGAACATAACAGTCTGTGTGTTTCACCCTCCACTTTGGTCTTGTCCCTTCCACTTTTTTTGTTATGACCTCTGTGATATGCCTATTCACCCAAATGTCGAATTGGAAGCAGATTAAAAAATTCCAACTCAGACAAAAAGATTCAATGCCGCATCTCAAAGTGAAATAACTTTTATAAAAACATATTTTAAAATGCTATCATATCTTATGAAATAATTAAGCAGCACATTTTGGGACTATATCTGGATTTGTTAACAGGCTTCATAACATTTAGTTAGAGTGTCTTGCCTCAAACTTAACCCCATCACTGAAACTAGAATATATGTCAAGTGGTCTAATTAATCTATGTGTTGAATTAAGTTGGCATGATGACAGGAATATTTTTGTCCTATTTGAGATGATTGGGATACCAGGAAACAACAAGATTCAGGAAAAAGATAAAATGATTGAGAAAAATTATTCCTTAAAGTACCGTACACAAGAATTTCAAAGGCAAATAAATTATGGAGAAGGATGAAACAAATTTAGCTTGTGGGCCTTGCATCCTCCATCTCCGTAAACTCACTAGTTATTATCTCTCTGCAGACTAGATCGGCACTGAATGACCCAAGAGTCCAGGTCTCTGATTATTCTTTATTGACACCTCGACGGAGAAGTAACAGCAGACACATTTGTCCTGCGAGCAGAGCGTTGTGTAGGTAGACCCCGCTGGGAGCTGGATCCCCGTTGATTGACGGACTCAGCCTCTGGGTGGCTGTGCTCTGGTGTTCAGGGAGCACTGTCTCTGCGGCGGTGCAGAGGAGGGAGCCAATGTGCTTGCTTATCTGGGTGCAATAAACCCCACGGCCTCATGGGAAATAAGTGGGCAAGTGCTATTTTAATTCCAGAGCATACCTTACTTAGCATCACCGGTAATATTCTTACTTTTCACTTAAGAAGCAGATCCCAGGGTCCTAATTCTTACTTTCTGTACCTAAACAGACTTCCAACAGCAAACACCAAATGGATAATGCGGGGGCTGTGTTCCCTGATGTTGACCACAAGACAGTCATCAACACAATGGAAACAGTTAGCTGAAATCTCAAGGGTTCACTCCGAAGGAGCCACACTGTGTTTAAGAAGCTAATTGCAGGAAGAGCAAACTAAGCTTCTCCGAGTTATTCTACTGATTCAAATCCGGAGGAAGGAATCTGAGCGGAACATCGGCATCTAGATCCCAAATGCACAGACATGAACAGCCGCTGCCACTGTATCGGGCCAAAGATTCCAACTGGTAGGAAGACTGAAACCCAGTCAAAGAGATCTGCAGATCCTAAATATGTAACAGGCCCAGCCATGCCATTCGCACACTGCTGAGAGATTAAGATAATATTGTCCTTATCGCCATCCAATTAAAGTAATTGTTAACGCCTTTGTTTTTTAAGAGGTCAGCTTCGCTTTTATGGCCATATCCAATTAGAAAGCTCCCTAATTGTAGTGATGTGTGTGTGTGTCTATTATTGCTGCCAGTTACCATTGAGTTGATTCCAACTCATGGCAACATATGTCTTCATTGTGAATTGCAGTGAAAAAAGCTGGGTTAATCTCTCCAAATCAATAATAAAGTTATAAAGATTTTAATTGCATAGCAATTTAAAGTAGAGCCCAGTTCCAGAAACATAAGTATAGTTCTTGAATAAACACTTGTAAAAGAAACCAAAGGAAAAACCAAAGGATGGTTACTTCTTAAGAAAATGCAACACCGCTGCCTTCAAGTCAATCCTGATTGACAACAACCATATAGGACAAAGGAGAACTGCCCCATAGGGTTTCCAAGGCTGTAAATATTCATGGAAGCAGACTGCCTCATCTTTCTGTCATAGAGCAGCTGATGGGTTTGAACAGCTGAACTTTTGGTTAGCATCTGAGTGCTTAAATACCATGCCACCAGGGCTCCCTATTTCTTAAGAAAATACACTCATAATTCTTATATTTTCAGATTCGAATCAATATGGAGAACAGGCGTGATGGCATGTTAAATCCAATTCAGTAAATGGTTACTGCGTGCCTGTGACGTGCAAGGCTCTGTTGCCAGCATTTCCTGGACGATAGCATGAACGTGAAAGAACAGAAGAGAAGCACACATGCGGAGTATTGTCGGAGGCGGCCTGGGCATTAGTTAGCATTAGGCAGTGGGGGCAGAGAGCATGTGCATCGTATCAGAAGGTTCTCTTGGGGACTCTTATCTGGAGCATCATTTTGGAAAACAAAGAACACACAGAGACACACACACAACGCATTGCTACAATGCTGATTTCCCAAAGAAAGGCCAAGAGTATGACAACTTTTTGCAACAGAAAAATGTAAGTTACGTTCGTAAACCTAACAAGTGAGTCTGGTTGATGTCCGTATATATGTCATATTCTGTAAGCTTCTAGTAATGGCAACCATCCATATGGAACATACCTGTTGCCCAAAGCACAACTACCCAAGGTGTGAGCAGCTAGCTCACGGGTTCTCCCGGTGGAAAAGTGCTGCTTACGCTTGGGATGTCACCAGCAAATTACAAACAAACAAATGCCATTGGTGATAGAAGAACTTGAAAGTCAGACACAAGAGACAAAAGAGTAGAAACATTTTAGTGATGTCTTCTTTCTCTCTCTGCAGCGTTGCTGTCTAAGGTGACTTGAAGGAGCCAGGAGCTTCTTGGCATTGTGTTGACCAGGCTGTGAGCTGGGCACTGGGGACAGAGACCTAATCTGCTCTGCCTCTTCCCCGGCCACCATCTCATCACAGCTGGCCTGCCTGTCCAGTGACCTGCCAGGCCGTGGAATCCACCAGCTTGGTCCTTGACTCCTGGTGGGGCAGCTGATCAAGTGGTTCCCACAGCCTGCCTGTAGCCTACCTACTTATATCTTATTAATCCTTCCAGCCCTGGCGTAAATGCCACTCTTCCTAGAAACAGCTCCTGCCTCTCTGGTCTTATACTCCTATTTCTCCTTAATTGGATGGATCATAATCAGCATTTATATAATGCTACAATGCTTACAGCAAGTTTTCAAAGGGCCGTGAAAGACATAAATCTAGATGTAGTTACGTAGGCAGCAAACACTGCCTGGCTACGAGAGAACTATTTTTCTCCCTTCTTCACAGATAACAGACTGCTAAGTGCTATTGTCTGTAAGACGTAAAACTGAAATACACAATGGTAAATTCATCAAGATGCACAGGACATATTGATGTTCATAACAGCTCAAAATGGCCAAGCCTTGGCGAAAATTTTGCAACTGGAAGCCCTGACCTTCATAGGAAGCCTGACTTGCCCCTGAACTGTTCAGGTGCCCTGACAGTTTCAGGCCTCCATCACATACCAAGAGGCTGGGACTGGCTTTGACAGGAGGGGGCAGGTAGCTCCGAGGGGTTGGTGTAAGCGGGAAGGTGGCAGAGAGCTGTTCCTGGCACACCTCTGAGAGCACTGGTGCCCCTCCTGAAAGGTGGGGTGGAGGGTGCCCACCCGGAGCCAGCGTATCACAGCTGCAGCAGCCAAGTGATTGGGAAATGTGCGAATGTCCAGGAACACCCTTGCCTTGGAGGCTAACTGGCTGGTGAGGAATCATTTTCATAAACCCCTTGCCATGTAATGGTCACTGACATGCACTGCACACAGACACATGTGCTGGGAGGAAACACTGCTGAGTATTGGAGCTCCTTGCCTGTCATAAAAAGCATGTGACAGCCCATCAATACCTAATTGTATCAGTTATTCTACAGGGGTTCCCGGAAAACTGATGGAGAGGACTCTCAGTATCGATCCACACTCTGAAATCCCTGTGCCCATTGTTTACTGAACTGGTCAATTATCATCGAATTTTTCATTTTGAGTTGAAATGGAAAATTAACACATATCAAGAAATTTGGTGAAGCCTGCTACTGAGGAAGCAAGCAGGGCTGCTCCTCGGGGTCACGGCCACTGTGGGTGCGTGCTCATTGGCACCCAAAGTGTGTTTCTAACGAACGAATGTTGCCACCATAATTCCTCTCGACCATCTCCCTTTGCCCTTTTCTATCAAACAAAACGGTATGAGCAATATTCCTTTACCTGTGGTTTCACACTTGTCCTTGCCTCTCTCAGAGGCAGTACATCAGGAGCTCTGGTGGTGTAGTGCCTAAAGCATTTGACTGCTCACCAAAGGCTGGCAGTTCAAACCCACCAGCCACTCTTCAGAAGGAAGGTTGGACAATCTCATTCTGTAGAGACACCACCTTAGAAACCCAAGGACAGGTCACTGGGAGTCGAATCTGACTCCAAGGCAGTGGTTGTATTGTGCTTGTTTGTACAAAAACAAGAGAAAGCTGCCCTCTGACGGCTTCCTAAAACCAAACGATTCGCCTCAATTAGGAAAGGACTGCCTGGCGCACTGTGCCCTTTGACGAGCTGCCAGGAGACCAACGTGACAACAGCAACTCCAAAGGTTCCATAGAAACCTTAGAGGGCAGTGAGTTTGCGTCAGCGAGGGAGGCACAACTCAGAAAGGAAGGTGCGAAGGGCTGCGCGACTCAGACAATGTCGTCAGTGTCACTAAAGGCTACGTGTGGAGAGTGTTGAATTGCTACACCTTACGCTGGGTATATCCTCAGCAACAATTAAAAAGAAGACAACATTTTAAGCGGCTGAAAGTTCGGCGTGGTGGAAGGGAGTGAGGAGACGGGTGTCAGGCAGGCAAGCAGGTCCTGCCTCATCACACCCCCCGCAAACGGAGTGCCGGCTGAGAACACAAATATTCAGTCCATCCAAGCACGAGGCAGGAGGTTCTGTAACTTGGCTCCGTACTATTTACAGAACGGACGCTATCAAGAGATGTGATTTATAGATGGAAAATCAGTTCACAATCTTATTTCCTATGGAAATTCACCCAAATTAAAGGGTGCTGTACGCATCTGGTTGGGTGTGGGGGCTAATCTTATGACTCCTTTAGTTTTTCCTTGTTGATTTTTATCAACACTTATTTTCCTCACTGCTTACTGTGCCCAAGAAGAGGCAACAGGAAGCGCAACCCTAATAGCTTTGAAAGATTCCAATAGAGCTGTAATTTGCCTTATAAACCAAATCACTGTGTCTTAGATTTACAGTAACATGTAATCTTTAAATATACTGTATATCACTTTCGGGATGGCCATGCAATTAAGGGTCTGGACACCAGGAACAATGAGCTACAAAAAATAGTCCCCAAAAGGGAATTTGAGATGCCACGGAAGATAAGAATAATTTAGAATTCAGGGCAACATGATTTTAATGCTAAATCCTTTGTGAAAATCAAGCCCCTCAAATATCCTTGCCTAGGCTGGTGGTCTGTAGTCCAGTCAACAACATAGGTAGGAAGAAAGGAAATAAAAAAAGAAAAGAATAAGGGAAAGACTTGGGTAGAGGATAGAGAAATAATTCTGGGGATTTAATAAAATATGGTCCTGAAGCCATTTTGTAAATAAACAACTGTAATAACATAACATTCAGAAAAATTCAAGCAATGACTCTTCCCTGCACACAATCTCTCTGCAATTTTGAGGGTCTAGATTCACCAGCTGACAATTTTGAGGGTCTAGATTCACCAGCTGACATTTTAGAATGTTACCCAAACATCTGCGTCACACCTGCAGAAAAATGAAAGTCGTGTCTGCTAGTCGCATCGCAGACATCGCCTTTATTAGGCTTATTCAGGTGTGTCTCCCTGAAAATTCAGTGCAAAAGACTTAATCAAAAAAGGAAATTGCTCAGAGCTACTCGTATTTCAAATATACTACTAACACAAACAAATATTGTATATACTAGATAATTCATAAATAATGTTTAAATACAATCATTATATTTTGTAGCACTTATCACAACTATAAGAATTGTTTGTGAAATCATTTGATTAAAGTTTATTTTCCTGACTACATTTTTTAGCTCCATGAGTGAAGGACCATGTTTGTTTATTATGGTTTTCCTAGCTTCTGACACAAGGACCAGAAAGAAAAGAGCAGGCATTCAGTTGCCACTTGTGGAATAGATGACTCATTCATTAATTTTCACCTTCCTTCTGCAAATATTTCAAAGTCACACTACCTCAATACTGTTCCTTCCATCACAATGTGATTATATCACACATTTGCACGTTTTATGTTATGTGTACATGCATATTTGCATGTTATGTGTATATGCATATATATGTATATGTATTGGATTCTGTATTTGTATTCACATACAAATACAATGCATTTTTGTCATTATGTAAACACAGTTCTTTCTGTAATTGCTCATTGTACTTCGTGTGTTTAGGCTAAAGCATATGTGTTTGCAAGTATCCTGGCTGTGAGCGTAACTCCTGCAGCCAACATGCAGCGGCAGGAGAGTCGGTACCCACTGGGTTCTTTTATTAAACCATCCAGGACCAAAGGGTTTCCACTACTGATGAGAAACTCACAACCCAAATGAGTAGGACAGCCACTGCCCAGTGGTGACTCGCAGAGTTAAAAGGCCAATGTCAAATGCTAATGAAAGTTACAGAACATAACAGCCTTGTTTTCTCTCCAAAGTCCTGCATCAGTCGCCCCTGCACCTGACTAACCTGGCACTAATTGTCTAGATCCCTCCTCAGACCTACCAGAGACATAACCGCCATGCTGACCACCGCCACCACCCGGAGGCTGCCCACCTGAGCTTGGCACCAGCACCAGTGGCTCTCACACTCCTGCGAAGGAGGAGCTGTGCCTGGACCCTGAGAGGAGCCGGCCTCCTCGGACTGCCCTCCTCTCGCTTCTCTGCCGTGCTCGTCCCTCCTGCACCGCGTGCCTGGCGCTACGTGAGGCACCCGGGGTTACAGCAGGAAGCAAAGCCATGTCTGTGTCTGCCTCTGCTCTCAGTCTTCTGCAAACGTTCACCATTAACCTAGCCTTACGGCCAAAAGACCGTGAGCTCTGGTAAAGGTTAATCCCACAGTAATTGACTTGAAATCACCAGCAAAACTATTTTGGTCCATTTGAACTTTCTGTACGAAATCCCAGTAAGTGGGTCTAGGACTTAGAACATTTAATGGCGTTTCTTGCGACAGAGGCTGACCCAAAATAACTCTGTTTTGTTTTTCAAATTGTTTTCACACTTTATATTACTTCAGTGCTCACAACTTTTAAACACTTGGTCCAAGTACAAAACGTTGTCGGTTTTCAAAGGTGGGAGCCCAACCGTATCCCATTCTGACTAGAATTACATCCCGTAAAAGCTAGTGCTTGGCCTGTGTTTCTGCAAGTCAGAGCGAGTGCACGGATTCCTGTCTATTGGGGATGAGGGCGCAGACGGAGCCAGGACACAGGATGTTCTGAAAGCAGAAGCCAGGATGACTTGGGCCTACACAGCTCCTATTCCCATTAGAACGTCCCTTCCTCACGCCAGGCTTGGTCCGAGTCCCCTATTGAGTCGCTGTGCTTTTAAAACATCTTCTCGTTCTCCCCTCTCCTGTTACTGAGAAGCTGGAAGAGCTGATAAAAGTGTTGGAGACAGAAGGAAGGCGACCAGGAGGCAGAGGGGGCTGGGGGCTGGTGGCATCTGCCCCGTGTGTCGGCCAGCCCCTCCCAGGCGCCCCTTCTTACATACGACACGCCTCCATCCTATGTCTGTGGCAGGGTCACCATCTGATGGGCAGTTTGCTTGACATGAAAAATAATTTCACTTGGACTTATTTTTTTACTTTATTTGTACTTCATTTTAATAACAGGCCATTTTAACTGAAGCTCAGAAAAAAATCCTTTTATAAACACCTAATGTGTGCATTAGTTATGTGTCTCTACAGCGCACGAGTCCTGCCCATGTAGGCCTCCATTGTGCTGAAAGAGCGTGCACCCCGCCTCGAAGGAAACCTCTCGGACATACATTCAACGTCTTTCATTCAGCACCAAGCACACGCACCCTGTGAAACACGGCGTATATTCCTGAAAGCACGCCCCCAGCGCCCGTGAGGACACCTCGGAGACCAGGCAGTGAAGCTCTACTTTCACTTTCGAAGCTCACATTGCTTAATCTTTATGAGCACATCATTTTCTCATTCTTCCATCATTTGTCAATGAGTGAAAATGCAGCTGGGTATTTCCGAAACGGGACTTTGGTGACATTGAAATCCCGTGTGGATCGTCACGCGTCAGCCTTCAGGACACTGAGCCGAGAGAGCTTAAGGATGGCATCTCCTTCCAGCACCGAGAGGTGATCTGAAATACGGACAGGAGTCCAGGAACGGCAAGAGATGGGTAACAACGCGATTTTGTCCGGAGGGGACTAACTCCCGGGCTGCCACAGACACAGAGCTAGACACAGGAGCGACTTAAGCCACACTGTGATCATCCCATTTGTGTGCTACAGCACACGACGGGTTTACTCTGCACAATTTCACAGCATCGCCCTGCGAGCCCCCGGACACTGAGAAACCGAAGCCGCCTTCCCTGCAGGAGTCGGCCTGCGTCTTCTGCCTCGGTGCAAGGCTGCCACCATCTGGTCGCACTCAGGCTGCAGTGCAGAGAGACATTCTCACCTCCGGGGCCCATCTTAAACCCCAGATCCTGATGGACACCCACACACGCTGTGAGCACACGCTTTGTCTTCCGCTGAGAAAACAACCAGGCAACGCAGACGTGTCTCCAGCGTGCTCAGCCGGTTTGGGGATGGGGGTCCCTGCTCGGAAGGCTCCCAGTCGTGAACGGTGTGGCTGCTGCCCAAATGCACTGAAGCAGGTTCCTGGGAGAATTCAATCCTCAGATCAGAACCTGCCCGCGTGACGCAGAAACTTTGCACTCGCATTGAGTAAAGACAACACCAGCAATAATATCCTTAAGTAGCGCAAGATTCAGTGATTCCTTCTCCGGTGGGATGCGCTCAGAGGCTCTTCCGAGGGGCACCTTCTCTGCCACATTAGCTCGGGAGGCTTTCGGCTAGAACAGCTACGGCCCAGGGGTTGGAAATCCTTCGCTGGCTGCACCTTCTGTGTTTCCACCAGGTTCACACGGTTCAAGACCCATCCACCACAGTACACTGTTTTATGTATAAAAGTAACATTTTAAAAACAATACTTCGTATGTATAATACTGTGTTTTATCTTAAAAGAAAGACAACCCAGCCCTGTTTTTAGTAGCTTAGTGAATAACAAGTTTTAATGTTGAAACTGCCTTTTCTTCATATTTGTTCAATTGTGTTCAGCAAGAAGCAACAAGGTGTCATCATTAAGTGCCTTCTCCCAGTAGCTCTGCGTTCTGCACAGTGCACAGTTTATTCCTTTCTCAGCAAAGGGAAAACATGAATCAGTCATTGATTATGAAGACATGGGAGACATTTTAAGAAACAGGGCAGTTTGAGAAGGCTTCAGGTGGTACCTTTCAGTGACCAGGAATTCAGGAATTGGCCAACTTTTGTTAAAATATGTCCTATTACATGGAGCCTATCTTTCTCAACAGAAATACCTTTAATTATCTGTTCAAAACTATAAGATGTGGAGACATTAAAGTTGCTGGCAGCCTATCTACACAATCATTTGCCAGCTGAATGGCCCTGGAGAGAGAACACCAATGCCATTGTGAAAGTTACACCATGAGAACACACTCCACCCTGTATCTGCACGCATGTGTCCTGCATGAGACCAGTTGCACTGTGACTGGGTTGTGGCTTCACTGCGTGTTTATTATCTGATGTCAGATGCTATCACTGTTTCATCAGAATCCAGATCCAAAGGGAGCAACGTCTGGTAGGAAAGGCTAATCTTTCTCAAAGGTCACAGCGTCCATCAGGGCGGGCATCTGCATGAGGGTTTTCTGCCACAAAAAGAGACTATAAATCAAATTCCTCTTAGTCAGCGATCCGCTCTGTCTGTCCTCCTGAGCCTCCCGGTCCTCTCGGAGTTGAGTCAATCCGTGCTGTTATTTTAATTTAGGTTTTTTTTGGATGTAACACATGCTCCCGGCAGGTAAATGTAGTCATGACTGGATTCAATACGTTACAATGACCCACTATCTTTATTGCAAAGCCTTAGGTCACGGCAAGCAGGCTGGCTGGAGCAGCTCGGTTCAGGGCGCGTTCTAATTGAAAGTCTTCATCAATCTTTAATGACAGCGTGATTACCGTGGCTGCCTGTGCTCCACGGTCGCTGTGCCCCTTCAGAGCGACTTTTAGCAGGTTGGCGATGTCGCTCTGTGGAGGTGCGGGAAAAGGCAGCATGGACGGCCCCCGGAAAGGAGATGTCAGGGCGCCAGGTGCCCCCGCTCCTAGCCGTCTTCTTCGGATGGGGTCGTTTGGACCCTGCCCTCAGGAGACAGACTGCCAGCAAGTTCTGTAAGAAGAGAGTGGCTGGTGCTTGAGGGGGAGCCCAGGCCGGGCTCAGAGCCAGCTTGCCCTGACAGAGGACTTACCTGATGCTTCCTGGACCCGAAGCAACTCCACAGACGACACCAGAAGGAATCCAGACATGAGGACAGCACGAGGGCCCTGCAGAAAGAGCAGGGTGTTCCCTTGAATCCCTTAGTTGCTAATGCTTGCGAAACCATGAAGACATCTAAGGCAATCAGTGTTAATGCATGCAGTTAGTTATGGTCATGCATGTCTACATATATGCACATATATACATGTGTATGCATAAGATTAACGCACTAGATTGAACACTGTAACTGGATACTATTCCTTTGAATTGTGAAGACTAAAAGAAGCTATCATCTCATCAGAATTTGTTAGCAGTGTTTCCTGGATCAGAAATACTTTAGGCCACATATCCAACCACTGCTGCAGCTAAGACGCCTTCTGGTAAGGGTGCGTCCCTGCCGGTTCCTTTGTCCTTACACAGTGAGAGGCTTTCTTGTCTGTATCCGTTTGGATTTCACTGTTTTGCAGCAATGCCCACAGTAAATATTTCTGAAAGGCCTCGCTACAGCGCTCGCCATCGTGGGGAATTCACGCGCTACAAGGCAGGCGTTTTAATTGATAGTGATTAGTGAACTTTCTAAATCTGTAAAGAAACTTCACAGGCTTCCGCTTCCAGTCGGTGCCAGCGCCTATTTTTATGCCGCAGCCTCTCTCTAAGCAACCAGCGCCCGCCTCAGCTGCAAGGCTGCGAAAGCCAGGAAGGCTTTAGCCCCACCTCCGGGTCGTAGGCGTGCCATTTTGCGCCATCCTTGGGAGACTGCTGTTTACATTTTCCGTTTGATATTCTCGCACGAGGGAGGCGGAGTGGAATCCTTTTGCGGAATGATAGCCTGATCACTGTCAGGTTTTATCTCGGGGAGCAGAATCCAGGCGCAGCGGGGAGCTCGGGGAACCGCCCTGGAACAGTGTTATATGCTGATGCGCGCGCTCCCTTACGCAACAACTTGACATTTAATAAAAGCAGCAGATTATCAGAGAATCTCCGCAGAGTGCACTCGACTCTAGGAAAAGCGCGTGATGGAGAGGCCCAGCGTGGGTGAACTGACGTGCACACGGGTACCCCAAAGAGCCTTGGCCGGCCTGCTCTGTGTGTTATGTTAAAGGGTAACCGCAGCCAAGTCTCAAAGCCCACCAGTGGGGATCAGCAGTCCATGACCCCAGCATCAATTCATCCGAGGAAATTATTAATCGTGTAAAAATAATTAGGGAAATGACGCAGCGCAGTTCCCCAAATCGGAGGCAGTCTTTTCACTGTAACTTAAAGCCGGGCTCTGAAATCCCAATAAAAACACAAGAAATGACAACTCAGATGAGAACAGGAAGGCAGGTCCTTGATGGCTGCCATGCACAGACAGTGATGGGGTCTGAACCACGGATTGTTGTTGTTGTTAATGATAATTAATTCAAACGAAAATGCTCAAGCCTTTGGAGAGTCGGAACGCCAGTTAGTCCACTGTGGACCATCAACGCCCAGCAGCTAACTCAGCACCATCCTCCTTTCTGGAATGGATTTGGCTGCGCAGACAATGTGGTGCCCTGTTTGTCAAAGACGGCCCTGTTTCTTTCCTGCTCTTTCCACATGATTACTGAGCAAAGCAATAAACCGTAACATCGCTCTGTCCTGGTGTCCAGTGTGAGCACGCGCCAGGTCAAAGAAGACCGAGTCACAACCAGTGGGAAATTGGCACCCATTAGTTTCACATAGCCCTATAGATGAGTTCCGAGTTGCAGTACCTTCTGTTCCAAATACCCACACTGCTTTGTTCCAGTCCCTCCTCAGTGGTCCGTGGCAGCTTCAAGTCTCCTTCCTCCCTTCCCTCTCCAGGGCCTCTAGAACCACACAGGAAACTCAGGTTCTAAGCTGCCCCTTCCCCTCCAAGAGGCAGGGGCTAAGGGCCACACACACTAGCATGGGGGCTCCACAAACACCTGCTTTGAGTGGCGACCATTCCGGGCAGCTCACCATTGCAGGTGATCATTAGTGATGGGACCTGTCAGTCTCACACCACACTGTCTCACTTTTCTCAGCCACTGTTTGCAAACAGCTGCTGGCTGTGTTCTAACTTCATCCTCATATCCACACCCAAGTTCTGATGGTGGCCAGGGTCAACCTGGGTAGTGTCTGCCATAGCCCTCAGTCACACTTCAGATTGTGTCTGCTTGCGCTGGGTGAGTGAACCCTTTTCCAGCCCAGACAGACCTCTCCTGCTAAGACCCACCTGCTGGGTCCTGAGGTGTAGCCTCTGGTTCTCCCCAATCCCAAGCGCAAGGCTTCCCACCTCTGACCACCAAAAACCAAACCAAACTCACTGCCAGAGAGTCGATTCTGGCCCATAGCGGCCCTGTTTTGGGTTTCCGAGGCGGTATCACTACAGAAGTAGATTGCCTAGTCTTCCTTCCACAGAGTGGCTGGTGTGTTTGAACCGCCAACCTTCTGGTCAGCAGTCAAATGCCTTAGGCACTGTGCCATCAGACCTCTGACCACAGTCTCTTTAGTTGGCTCGTCTTTGTTCTCACTTTGCTCTCTGGTGGCCTAACGCACTCATTTCACCCAGCCTCTTAGCTTCTCTGTGGTTACATTTTACTTTCTCAGACAGAAGGTATGTAAGCGCTTAAATGGACTCCACAGCACTCACTAGAATAACAGATCCCTTCCCCATCGAGCGTTGTGATCCACCGCTCACACAGCACCTTAGGTAACATCCTAACTCTTGTGCCATTTGACTTCTGTTCCTGGTTAGTGGACCAATGTCCTAATAATGGGCAGCTTTAAGCATTCTTTTCCCCGTACCTGACCAGGACCTCATGGCCCTAAAACATCTGAATACTGAGTACACAATACTGGCGCCCACTACAGACAGAGGTCCTTTCAGTCATCTCCTTAGGAATTCTCTCTCTCTCCCAGGAGCATCCCCTGTTTTCCAGGAAAACGCCCTACAGGCGCCCTATGCCTGCCACATAGGAGGATTTTATTGATCTTCTGCTGATGAGAGCAGTTCCCTCCAAGCCCTTGCTGTTGGTGTTAGGCACTGCCAAGTGAGTGCTGGCTCCCAGTGACCCGCGTTCAACAGAACACGCGCTGCCCAGGCCTGGGCCGTCCTCGCCGTCCTGCTGCGTCCGAGCCGACGTTGCAGGCTCTGCGCCAGTGCACCTTGTGGAGGCACTTTCTCTGCTTTGCTGAGTCTCCACTTTGCCAAGGGTGATGCCCTCTTCCAGGCCCTGAGGGACAGTCTGAGCCCTGCTACTCCTGGCTGAAGGCTTCCTTCTTTGTTACTGACGTGGACAAGAATGCCCACGTCAAGCATCTGTGATTACCCCAATCTTCAAGCTAAAGTAAACGTGTGCACCACTTCCTTGGCGGAAGCACTATTGTCTTTCTTTCAAGGTCTAATAAATTCATAAAGAACCTCTGTCGTGACCTTTCTCCCGGCTTGTTGTGTGATGTGGAGAAGGCATGTCTTTAGGCCTGTGTCTTCACCTTCCCCACATGGTGTTCGCCTCCAAAGTTCCATGCCTTCCAGGTGACACGCTTCCTTCACCTGATTGGCCCTTGCTGCTCCTGGTCACCTTTTCCTTTGCTTTCACAAACACCTGTTTGGATGAAAGGGCAATGCAGCTGTTGCTATTTAAATGCTAGCCAACATGCCTTAGCATCATCCAATCTGCCTGTTAGTCTTTCTCTTAAAATGACCTCCCGCTGGTCATAAGAAACCACTCATTCAGCAAATTAACAGCATTGCTCAGTCCTTACACCTCAAATGTCCTCATTCCTTGGGGTCTGTGGGCCAAACCCCACCAGCCATCTGTCAGTTGTTGTACTGTGGTGGCTTGTGTACTGCTGGGATGCTGGGAGCTAGGTCACCAGTGTTTCACGGACCAGCGGGGTCACTCATGGTGGACAGACTTCAGTGGCACTTCCAGACTAAGACAGAAGAAAAGCCTGGTGATCTAGTTCCAAAAAATTAGTCACCGGAAACCTCCTGGGTCACAGCAGAGCCCTGTCCCAGCCGCTTGCTCTGGGTGCATCAGGAGGCTCAATTGCTGGAGAAGGACGTCAAGTTTGGTGAAGTAGGGGGCCAGCGAGGGCAAGAAGACCCTCAGTGAGCTGGACTGTCCCAGCAGCTGCAACAGTGGACCAACCCTGCTGGCCTGGATGAAGACGGCCAGCGCTGGGCAACGTCTGGTTCCATTGCACATGAGGTCGCCATGGGCAGAGTCTACCAAATAGCAACCACCACCAACAGAGGCACCGTGGCCTAGGGCCCCTCTCCTGCCCCCCCTTCTTCACTCCTCCACTGGTCAGCATCCCTCCAAGCTGGTTTCCTTATCCTTGTCCCTTTCTCCAGGAGGGAAATCATTGATCTTGAAGGTTCAAACTAGCACCTCAATGCAGATGAGCACCAACCCAAGTTTCTATGTCCAACAGCTCCTTGGCTCTCCACATGAGAAACTCCAGCGGACAAAGTTCCTCTCGGATACACAAACTCAAGGTGCAGCGATGCATTACCTGATAAGCAAGGTAAGCACGTGCTTAGAGCACCAACAAAACAAGGGCACCAATTACTCAAAGCAAAGACCCACAGATGCCAAGCAGACAGGACACATGGAAACGTGAGGGCCGTGAGGGAAGGCAACCATCAGGGTGCTGAGGGAGAGCGAGGTCATTTTATGATTTGTGTATGACAACAATGATATTTTCCTTTTCATTTCTCATTCAGTTCTCTCTTATCTACTACATTAGAACATGCCAGTAACACCACCCTCACACAACTGGTGACATATCTAGCCCTGTGCAAAATGAACCAAAATGCATCTTCAGATTGAAAACACCCTTCTATCTGCATCACGGTCCCTGCAGTCGCTCACCTCCATTAGACTTCTTCTATAGAAAGCCGGGTTTAATGGGTGCAAGCCATTGTATGAGTACCACTGTACTGAAACAACTGATGGGAGTATGAATGCAACCGAATCTGCCTGAAATTCTGCATCCCTTCCTTACTGTGGTGAAGAGATAATAGTTGTGTAGAAAATGAAACTCTCTTAGAATTTAAAATCATCATGTTGGCAGACCCTATAAATAACAAAAATATAAATCCTACTTTGTAGGATAATTTTTCTTCTAATGATGTAAATTCCTGCATCAAAAGAGGGCCAAGTGATTGTCAGCCTCACAGTGGACCATTTGAAAATGCATGTGGAAAGTTCAGGATGGTAAACAAACAAGTTTCTGTAGCCAGAATACATTTCTAGGGTGCAAAGTTAATGGCGAAAATTATAAGGAGGAGTGGTTACTTAATTCTCCATCAGTCATCTCTGTATATTGTTGTCTTTGCAAACTATTCAATCCTAAATCCTTAAATTCTTAATTTGCTAGGGATGGATTTAATAATTGGTGCAACTTGAATGTAACTGATAGACCTGAAAACAGTTCAATTCACAAAAATTCATGCTGTCATATCTAAACCAAAGACAGTTTTGGCTTAGGTCATGAACTGGGAACACAAACTAATGAAGAAATATCAGAATTTGAAAGCTGTTTCACAACACATTGTTGCTGTCCTTACAACAATCACTGAACATAGACTATCTTTTGAGGAAGAAGTGAAGTGTTTGGATCCCACAAAAGGGAGAATTTGGGGGTTTACTCTAACTTAGGGAAGAGCATGCTCAGCATTTCTCAAGCTAAAATAATTAAAGAAACAGCTCAAGTCTCAAGTTGTAATATTGAAAGTTTCTATGGGCAAAATATTGAATGACGCAGGAAACATCAAAAGATGATAAAAGGAATACAGAGTCACTGTACCAAAAAGAATTGGTCAATGTTCATCTATTTCGGTAGGCAGCATATGATCAAGAACCAATGATAATGAAGGAAGAAGTCGAAGCTGCACTGAAGGATGTGGCAAAAAACAAGGCTCCAGGAATTGACAGAACACCCATTAAGATGTTTCAACAAACGGATGCTATGATGGAGGCACTTATCCATCTATGACAAGTAATTTGGAAGACAGCTACCTGGCCAACTGAATGAAGAGGTACCATATTTGTACCCATTACAAAGAAAGATGATCCCACAGAATGTGGAAATTATTAAACAATACTATTAATATCACACAAAAGTAAAGTCATGCTGAAGATAATTCAAAAATGATCGCAGCAGTGTATTGACAGGGAACTTACAGAAATGCAAGCTGGATTCAGAAGAGGATAAGAAATGAGGGATATCATTGCTGACATCAGGTGGATCTTTTTTGAAAGCAAAGAATACCAGAAAGATGTTTACCTGTGTTCTATTGCTTATGGAAAGGCTTTTGACTGTGTAGATCATAATAAATTATGGATAACATTGCAAAGAATGGGAATTCCAGAACATTTAATTGTGCCCACAAGGAACATGTACATAGACCAGGAGGCTGTCTTTCAAAGAGAACAAAGGGATACCGCATGGTTTAAAATCAGGAAAGGTGTGTGTCATGGCTGTATGCTTTCACCACACTTATTCAATCCGTATGCTGAGCAAATATTTCGAGAAGCTGGACTATATGAAGAAGAACATGGCATCAGAATTGGAAGAAGACTCATTAACAGCATGTTATATAAAGATGACACAACCTTGCTGAAAGTGAAGATGATTTGAAGCACTTACTGATGAAGAATAAAGACTCCACTGTCTGCAGTAGCAATTACACCTCAACATAAAGAAAACAAAATCCTCATAACTGGACCAATAAGCAGCGCCAAGATAAATGTGGAAAAGATTGAAATTGTCAAAGATTTAATTTTACTTGGATCCACCATTGACACTCATGGAAGCAACAGTCAAGACATCAGACATTGTATTGCACTGGGAAAATCTTCTGCAAAAGACCTCTTTCAAGTGTTGAAAAGCAAAAATGTCACTTGAAGATTAAGGTGAGCCTAATCAAAGCCATGGTATTTTCAGTTGCTTTATATGCATGTGAAAGATGGACAATGAATAAGGAAGAAGAGTTCATGCCTTTGAATTGTGGTGTTGGTGAAAAAATACTGAAAGTATCATGGAATTCCAGAAGAACAAACAAATCTGCCCTGGATGAAGTGCAGCCAGAATGTTCCTTGGAGGTGAGAATGACCAGACTTCGTCTCACCTACTTTGGTCATGTTGTCAGAAGGGACCATTTCCTGGAGAAGGATATCATGCTTGGTAAAGTGGAGGGTCGACAAAAAGGGGAAGGCCCTCAAAGAGAGAGAGTGACTCAGTGGCTGCCACAGTGGGCTCAGATGTAGCAAGCATTGTGAAGCTGGCACAGGACCAGGCAGCGATTCATTCTGTTGTACACAGGGTCGCTGTGAGTCGGAGGCGACTCGACGGCTCCTAACCACCACAACTGTAACTTGTTGCTCAGTTTGATCCATTTTTAGCAGGTCACATCTCAAAATATGGTAACATAAGACAGGGCAACCTATCATATATGTCTAAAACATGTACAGAATTAATAAACTTAAGTGGCAAAGTCCAATCACCTATATTCAGTGGCATAAGTATAGCTGGAGAGTTCAGTTTACCAGTAGGGTCCACTCCTGATCTTTCTCATACAGATGAGCTAAGCATTGTTTTAAGATATGTATCTCTTCTCATCCAGAGCAAAGAAGAATGAAGGAAGCCAAAGATTCATGGAAACAATTAGTCCTAGAAACTGGTACACTATGCAGTCCACAGCCTGTGCACCTATGAGACCAGAAGAACCAGATGGTGCCCAGCTACCACAGTCAACCACTCGGAGGGGGATCTATGTAGGAGATCCTGGATAGAGAGGGAGAACAATGTGGAACAAAACTCAAAATCATTTGTGGCGCGGGGGCAGGGGGATCAAGTTTGCTGATCTGATAGAGCCTGGTGGAACCACTGAGACTATGGCCCCTAGCTGCCCTTCAGGTCTGGAACTGAGCCCACACCTGTGGCTTCCAGTCAAACAAAAAACAGGTATATATGAGTTGAACATTTACCTGAGGTAGATACACTCTTTGGAGAGAACAATCATGGGAGAAAGAAGGGCTGTTTATGCACAGGGAGACAGCTCAGGGGGCAGGAGTGCATAAAGGGATGGACACAGGGAAGAGGTAACTACAGGGACAAAGTGAGAAGGGAGCTGTTGCATTGGGGTAGATTGTGGTCAATGTCATGAGACACACTGCTTTATGGAAAGTCAATTTGCTCTGTAATTTTTCACCCAAATTACAAGAAAATAAATAAATAAATAAATAAAAATTAATTATAAAGACACATATCTCTAAGAGATGTGAAACCTGCCAAGCGATTTATCACATTTACTACCTTAAAAAGTCTTACCAATGAAGAAATTGCAAATCAAGTACTTCAACATTTACGTAAAGAAAAATCAAACCCACTGCCGTGGAGCTGATTCCAACCCACAGCGCCCCTAGAGGACTGAGTGGAACTGCCCACAGGGTCTCCAAGGCTGTCAATCTTCACAGAAGCAAAGCCCAAACCACACCCACTGCCTTAGAGTCCATTCTGACTCACAGCGCCCCTAGAGGACAGAGTGGAACTGCCCACAGGGTCTCCAAGGCTGTCAATCTTCACAGAAGCAAAGCCCAAACCACACCCACTGCCTTGGAGTCCATTCTGACTCACAGCGCCCCTAGAGGACAGAGTGGAGCTGCCCCAGAGGACATCCCACCAGTCACACAGGCTCCAGACCCCCCTGTCCTTCCTTTCTTCCAGTGGCGCTTGTCCTCTGTGGATCTGCAAGTCTGGTGACTTGTTCTCCACAGTGCCTTCCTCATAAGCCTCCTTCCCACCAGGGAGACACCATGTTTCATCTTGTGTAAACATCTACAGTGCTGCTGCAGGAGCCCCTCTGTGATCACACTGGTCTATCCTAATATTGCTGCAAGTTTCTCTCCTTTACTTCATGGTGGTGACCACAGGAGACTTGGGCTCCAGACAACTTGAACCTGAGTTCTCACAGAGAAAGGTCACAAGGCCCTGGCCAGTGCCTCAGCGTTCTCCACTGTTGAGATCAACAAAGATCACACCAAAGTTAATGCTGTCTCTTTCTTTCTTCCAGTAAGCTATTGACACAGTGGTTAAAGCATTCAGCTGGTAACCAAAAGGTCAGTGGTTTGAACCATCCAGCAGCTCCATGGAAGAAAGATGAGGCAGTCTGTTTCTGTAAAGATGACAGCCTTGGAGACCCTGTAGGACAGTTCTACTCTGTTCTCTAGGGGTGCTGTGGGTCAGAATGGACTCTAGGGCAGTGGGCGTGGTTTGGGCTTTGCTTCCATGAAGACTGACAGCCTTGGAGACCCTGTGGGCAGTTCCACTCTGTCCTCTAGGTGGTGCTGTGGGTCAGAATGGACTCCATGGCAGTGGGATTGGTTTTTCAGTTATCCTACCAGCCTAGAAGATCTGAATGTCTGTTGAGCAAACCCCACCCTTCATCAGCATCACGCCTCTGTGAATCATTTGCTGACCGCTGTGGCCAAAGCCATCCTCCCAACGATGTACTGGAGTAATTATCTAGCTGTCCCCTGTGTCATCCGGTTGTCTACTGCCATTGCTTATGGCCATCAATTATTCTACTTTTGAGACTACAGTGTAGGAATACTCAACACGGCAGATGTGTTCTGCATCCCGACTTGGTAATTTATTGTCTGTATGATGTGGAGTAAATCATGTAACTCCTCAGAGTTGCCTTTCGAAATCTGCGTGTGCACCAACACTGCCTCAATGATACATGCAAAAACTGGGACACAGCATTGTCATCAACCTCAGTTCTGTCACCTTGTGTCAGGACTAAGATCCTGGGTTAACTTACTTCTCCCTCTACCTGTATCAGCTAGCACCAAGCTCAGGGCCCACTTGATGAGAAAGTGTCTAGGAAAATAATTGGAGAATCACAAGGAATTAAATTTTAGAAGGTGTATCAATCAAAGGAGAAAGATGAGGCAGTCTGTTTCTGTGAAGACTCACAGCCCTGGAGACCCTGTGGGGCAGTTCCACTCTGTCTTCTAGGGGCGCTGCAAGTCAGAATCCAATGAACCAAAACAGGTTTGGTTTTTGTATTTTTTTTTTTTTTTTTTTGGTATATCACTGTGGTGTAGTGCCTAAAGTATGTGACTGCTAACCAGAAGGCTGGCGGTTCAAACCCATCAGCCACTCCTTGGAAGGAAGGTTGGGCAATCTACTTCCATAGAGATACTGCCTCGGAAACCCAAGGAGGAGTCGCTGTGAATCAAAGCAGGCCCAATGGCAGTGAGTAATGGATATCACTGAGGCCTCTTTGTCCAAACCATGAGCTTAAGAAGTACATTTGGGAAAAAAATACACACACATGCACAAGCCGAATGCTTTCTTCCATTCAAATGACTCTTCAGGACATTGTGATATTCATAGGTACACACTGATGTTTATGATAAAAACAAAAATATAGAAAAATGACTTTAAAACAGTCAAAATATAAGTTATCTTTAAAGAATGAAGAATTTCATTTTTAAATCCAGCCTCACTTTACAGCTGCATGAGTGGAGCCCATTTTCTCAGGGAGATCTAGCACATGCGTCTGTCCAGACGGGCAGTGCCCCTGAAGGCACACAAGCTTGATCCTAGCTTTAGCCTCACCGGGGTATTCTTCTCAAATCTTCCCTCACTTGAAACCTCAAAGTCCACTTTAGGTGACAGTCACCTCATTCAAGTCTCTTCAAAGGCAGCCCCTAAAGGCTCTCCCAGGGGAAAACCGGCCAGCCTCGGACGGTGAGGACAGCGGGGTCCCAGCAGTGCTTTGTTCTGTTGTATAGGGTTGCTGTGAGGCAGAGCCGGCCCCTCGGCCCCCGGGAGCAACAACAGCACATTTCCCCAGGAGACAACTTTGCAGGCACACCGTGCCTACGTAACTCACTCCCAGACCAGGACCCACACTCTGCACCTGGTCCTTCAGTGGGACACAGATGAGTAGCATCTTCCCAGGCGCCCACTCCTCGGTGTCTCTGGACATCGTTGGGTTGTTTCTTTGCCAAAAGTCAAGTCTACCTACATGTATTCATTGCAGCCCTTTTCTATGTTTTTCGCATTTGCACATCACATGTGTCTATCGGATCCGTAGTCATTAAGAAATTGAAGTCAGAAGGGCCTTTCCCAATGACTTGTTCAACTCTCACTTTACAGAAGAGAAGACCGAGTTCTGCCTAGGAAACTGTGTCCGCTTTTCCCGCGTGTGTCCCACTGCTCTCTGTAGATAAGGAGCTAGGTGAGGGCGGGCCTGTGACAGACTCAGCACGGGATCATTTGCAGCCCTCTGGCTCAGTGGAAGCATTTTATGTCCAGGTCAGAGCAAATCAAATATGGCCACGTCAAAGCTGGAGACCGCACAGACTCCAGAGCATGATTTACTTGTCAGTCACCAGCTGTCATGACATGTAGAGGGTCTCAACCAAAGTTCCTAAGTGGTGCTCCTCTAACCCCTAAAAACCTCATGGATTAATTTCAGGGGGTCTATTAATCCCCTGAAATTGCATTTGAATGTTCTGTGTATGTGTGTATTTTCTGAAGAAAGAGTTGGTTGCCCTCCTTAAATTTTTGAAAGGGTGAGTTAACCGAAGGCGATTAGAGATCTATCGCATTTCAACATCTCTTATTAGGAGCAAAGAGTCACTTTAAAATGATAATGATAAAGCCCCTCAATCTCTACGGACGCTCCCTGACACAAGGCTGCAATGGCGAGCCACGGAGGCGTCTGGTTCTTCGTGCCGGTGGTGCGTGAAACAAAGGCAATGGAAAGATAAAGGAAGCCAGGCTCGCTCCACGGAGGAATCTGATAAAATTAAGATGTAACAGACACTTCAACCTGTGTGATCTGACCTAATAAGTTATTAATAGGGGACCATTACTCCCCATACATTTTTTATGAGGAAGGCATTGCCTTTTTGTCAAGATTAGTGGATTATAAAATATTTGTGCTACACAATACAAATGACCCTGCCTATTAATAAGTCTGTAGAAGGGTATGCTTAAATTGAATTACGTTAGGAAGAGAGGTGCCAACAGGAAATTAGGCATAATTAATGGGAGGACATCAATAACCCAGATGTGGCGGCAAAAGGACATTCTTCGCATTGATCATTTTGAGGATTAATCGCAGATACGCTCTGGTGATGGCCAACTATGACTGTTTTCATAAGGACTGCCTCATAGAAGATGGAGTCCGTGTAACCTCGCATATGGATTATAATTTGTAGCTGGAAGATAACTGTGTCCATCACATACCTTGAATTGGTGGGCATCATTTTGAAGAGCTAAAAGCTACCGCTTGAAAGCCAATATGGCAATGTGGGTTCCTTCCATTGTGTTCCACCACACAGGCTGGTTGCTGTTCCTGGGAGCATGGAGGAAGATTGCAGAGGCAACCCCGCTAACTGGGTGTGCAACACCACTTCATTAATTCCAGAGGACAGAGCCAGTAACCCAGTGAGCTCAGTGATATCTCAGACAACTTATTTCTTGCATCTTGTTCACATAACGGGTGTGTGAATCGAGTGCCTCAACTCATCCCCTTTCACAAAGGTCTCTGAGGTTCCCATGATTTGGACCCCTCCACTGAGCTGCTTTCCCGGGAAGCACACAGCCTGAGTCTGCTCCTGGAAGCTCGGGACCTGAACAGCTTTACCTATAATCATTTCAGATGTGACTTGGGGCTGCCACGCGTTGATTTTATAATTACATATAGTATTTTTTCTGTTTAAAGTAGCCATCATCACATGCTATATGTTTCCTTTTGCTCACAGGAAGCAAGTCTAATTATAAAATACTCAACATCCAATTTAAAATAATTGCCAATGTGAAACAAATAAAGCTAATCAACTCCTGCTTGCAAGTCCATATTAGTAATGCCGAACAAATGCATTAATAAATTAAAGTCACATTCAAAGCCAAACAAACTGCAGGATAGGCAAGGAAGATGCAAGCCCTGTGTCCCAGGTGAGGGTGTGCCAATGGGGTCTCTGTGTCACAGGGGGCACCCAGGGGCGGCACATGGCAGCGTGTGTCCTGTGAGCAGCAGACGGTCCCTAATTGTGCACTTGTGCTGTGCCATTAATGGTGACCAGCCTCTCTGTCTTCATCCTTTAAGAGGATGTATGCACTCGGCTGCTAGCCAAAAGGCTGTGGGTTCACATCCACCTAGAGGTGCCTCAGAAGAAAGGCCTGGCAATCTACATCTGAAAAAGCAGCCATGGTAAACCCCATGGGGCCCAGCTCTGCTTGGACACACCCGGGGCCACCTGCATTGGAGGCAGCTTACCAGCATCTGCATGGATACGGATGTGTAGATGCGGTTGGATAAGGATATGGATATGAATAGGGATGTGTAGATGTATTTAAAAAAAAACCCACTGCCATGAAGTCGACCCAACTCATAGCAACCCCTCCTTGGGTTTCTGAGGTGGCATCACTAAGGAAGTAGATTGCCCAACCTTCCTTCCGAGGAGTGGCTGGTGGGTTTAACCACCAGCCTTCTGGTTAGCAGTCAACTGCCTTAGGCACTATGCCCCCAGAGCTCCTGTGTACATGTATATGTGTATGTGTGTGTATGTGTGTCAGTATGTGCATATATGTATGTGTGTGTGCATACATATGTGCATGTGTGTATGTGTGTACATGTGTGTAGATACATGTGTGTCTGTGTGTGTCTCTGTGTATATGTGTGTCTATATGTGTGTGAATGTGTGTATGTGTATGTGTGTGTGTGTGTGTACAGAGGAGTCCCCAGGTTATGCACATGTGAATTACATATAATCCACAGTTACTGACCACCCCCATAAAGGCTATTGTATTACAAATCTGAGGTACACACAGTGGTTCACCATGACAGCTGGGCACTACTTTGTGACGGCGCCCCCATATGTTATTATTATCATTGCTATATTACTACTTTGGGGTGCTTTAGTGCATCTGAAAGTGTTTCTTTACTGTTTGTAGGCATAAAAAGGTGCCCTATATGCTACACACAGACAAGCGACCAGCTGACGTCAGATACCCTACTTCACCATTCTGACCTCTGTACTAACTCGACTTATGGACAGACTTAGGATGGAGTTTGTTCTTCTTCCAGGAGCCATCTGTATACACATTTTCAGCAGCAGCATGAAAAAGAGAATCCTTAGGGAGTTGCCACCATTACCACTAAGCTATGAGATGCAGAATTTTACAAGGAGCTATGCTTGCTCTGCTCATGCATATCTTATGTGCTGTCCCTCAGCCTCCTTAGAAAAAGTGCCACACTCCCGTGACACCAAGAAGAAGATGAGACAAATGAGTAAGATCACTCTGAATGGGAAAAAATTGAGTTTTTTTTTTTTTTCAAGTCCAGAGCTGAAAAGGCACATTTTGGGAAGGATTAGTTATAAAGATGGTTGGATATGATTTGGAGAATATGAAATTCTGCACCCTGGTGTGGTTTGATTGAGTTTCTTGGCCAGAGCAGTTTTACCATTTAAATTTTCTGTGTTAATCATTTTAGCTTCCTATATTTCTATTTAGCCATCCAGGAAAATGCTTCAAAGTTGAGCTTATTAAATAGAAAGATGAAAATGGAATACAATCATCTAGACAGTTGGGCTTCCCTGCGAAGCCCTTAGAAAGTTCATTCCAGAATGGTTGAGAGTTCCAGTAAGATGGCGGAACAGGCAGACAGACTGCACAGACCCTGTTCAACAAATAAAAAGGGAGCCAATTAACACAGATACAGAAGATAATCCTGGAGACCTGATCTCTGAACGGAAAGATAGAGAAGTGGCCTAAACTCCAACCAGTAGAAGACCTTGCATGAAAACACCAAAAAAGGAGACATCTGGAGCTGCAGTCTGGCACCAATCCTGACAGCACAGACAGCGTGGATATTAATGAATGGTGTTAGGACCTAAGAATTAACCTAAAAATTGGCCCTGCTAGCCATGGCCTACACAGAGGCCTACACTGGTGACTGATGAATAACAGGGAAAGCAACGAAGAGGAAAGTGGGCTGAGCTATGGACTTTGGCCTGTCCAGAGGATGCAGTAATTTTGAACATTTGAAAGTGGTTCAACCATTCTGGATGTTTAAAGCAATAGCATTCTCTCAGATTCCAGGGACCTAAGAATAAGCTCCAGGTGTCAGAACCACCAGGACATTCCGGACCTGGACCACTGGAAAGGTGCGGTACTTCCGTTTGTTACTCTTATACCCCACACCCTCTCTGTGAACGGGGCTGCAGCCATCCCTCACTCCCACCCTCCTTCTGGGCCAGCAGGAATGCCATCCCAGTCTGTGTGCTCAGACAGAGCCTGGGTGCCCTGCTCCGCCCTACCCAGATTTTTTTTTCTTAGTATTTTTTTGTTTAAAAATTGTCTGTTTTAAAATTATTATTATTATTATTTGGTCATTTTTATTGTTATTCTTTATTCTTCCTTTCCCAGGTTCTAGTTTTCAGCTTTTTCTCTCTTCCCTGATCCTGGTTCCCATTTTTCTCTTTTTAGTGGTTAACCACATTCCTTGTTTCTCTTTTTCATTTTTCCCATTTTTTTCTTCATTATTCTCCTACGCTACCTTTTGTCTTCTTATTGCCTTCTCCCCAGATAATAGGGCATTTTTTTTTCTTTTTTCTTTTTTTGGTTATTGTTCCTTTGTGTTTATATGATGTGTTTGTTGTCCACTTGCTTTTACTTTTTTGATGGTTATTTGATTGTTGTTTTTGTCTAATTGAGTGGGAGACAGCAACAATGCCCATATGACACAACTACACACACACCTTCTAAACCTCCACTTACTGAGTGAGAGCCACCACTTCCTTCTCAACCAACAGGTCAATGATAAACAACCACCAAGAAGGGCCTGACTCACTCTTAATTTCTCTTAACAAACAGTTAACAGAGATCTAAATACAACAATGTCACAATGTCTCAGAGACAACAGACCATCACAGTCCACACAAAGAAGCAAGATAAAGTGATAAAAACCAGGGAGCAGGATACAGACCCAGAACACATCCCTGAGCAACACTGCTTAGCATTGGAACTCTCTAATAGGGAATTCAAAAGAATTATACTTAGGAATCTTCAAAAGATTGAGAAAACACTGAAAAAATTAAGGAAAACACAGACAAAACCCTAGAATAATTTTGGAAGAAAATACAAGAACAAAATGACAAAACAAATGAAAAATTAGAAATGATATGAAATCTACAAATAGAAATCCAGAAGATTAATACTAAATTTTCAGAAATAGATAACACATTGAAAGAGCAAAGGAGAAGAATTGAATCAATGGAAGAAAGAATGAATGAGATTGAAGACAAATACCCGAATACTTCTTTGGAAAGGGATCACTTCACTTAGAAAAAAAAAAATCAAAACAAAATGAAGAAAGCCTAAGGTTCATGTGGAATATCACCAAAACGGATAACCTATGTGTCATTGTAATTCCAGAACAAGAAGAGAAAAAGAAAACCACTGAGAAAATTGTCCAAGATTTTTTTGGAAGAAAACTTCCCTGATATCATGCAAGATGAGAATATATCCAATCAGGAAGTCCAATGAACCCCAAACAGGATAGACCCCAAAAGAAAATCACCAAGACATATCCTCAAACTCATCAAAACCAAAGACAAAGAAAGAATCCTGAAAGCAGTACAGGAAAAACAAAAAGTTACTTATAAAGGACAACCAATAAGAATAAGCTCTGATTTCTCAGCAGAAACCATGAAAGTGAGAAAGCCATGGGATGGTATATATAAAACTTTGAAAGAGAAAAATTTCCAACCAAGAAATATATACCTGATAAAATTGTCCCTCAAATATGATGGTGAAATTAGGGGATTTCCAAATAAGCAGAAATTAAGGAAATTTGTTAAAACCAGCCCAACCTTACAAGAGATACTAAAGGGAGACCTTTGAACAGATAACCAACAATAGCAAAAAACAACTTATCATTAATAAGCAAGATGACAAAATCCAGAAACCAACACAACTGTGGACGTATACAAAGTAAAATAAGATTACAAGATTTTAAACAGGGAACCAGAGAAATCAATTGGCAAATGAGGACAACTACAAACCAAAAAGAGGGAAAACAGTATAGTTACAGAACTTCTCAATGGGGAAGAAGTCAAGAAAGTTACAAGACAGAATGGACTGTTCTAAACTCGGGGAGAAAATTATATATCCTAGGGTAACCTCAAAGAAAAATGATAAACCTTCGTACCACAATAAAAAAGAGGACAAGCACAAATATTTAGCAAATACTAAAATAATAGCAACAAAGAAAAGGATAACACAATTCATAAACATAATGAGCTCAGCACAGAAAATTATATGGAACAAAGAAACCAGAAACACCATGAAAAAACACATAACAAAATGACAGCAACCAATTCATATTTGTTGATAATTATACTGAATGCTAATGGATTAAATGCACCACTCAAGAGACAGAGAGTTGCAGATTGGGTAAGAAATTATAACCCATCATTATGCTGTCTCCAAGAGACACACCTTAGAGACAAAGACAAAAACAGACTAAAAATCAAAGGTTGGAAAAAGATAATGTCAAGCACATGGCAACCAAAAAAAGAGCAGAAGTGGCAATGTTAATTTTTTATCAAATTGAATTTAAGACAAAAACCACCATACAAGACAAGGAAGGACTTTATATAATGATTAAAGGGTCGATTTAACAAGAAGATATAACCATAATAAATATCTACAGACCCAATGAAAGAGCCCCAAAATACATAAATCAGACTTTAAAAGAGTTGAAAGGCAAATAGACAACTTCACAGTCATAGCGGGAGACTTTAATACACCACTTTCAATGAAAGATAGAACAGCTGGAAAAAAACTCAACAAAGACTCAGTCAAAAATCTACTGGAACTGAGAGATTTAGCATTGTGGCAGGATACAAGATCAACAACCAAAAATCAGTTGGATTCCTCTATACCAGCAAAGAGATTGCTGAAAAAGAAATAAAGAAATAAATACCATTTACAGTAGCTACAAACAAAACAAAACAAAACAAAAAAACTTGGGAATAAATCTTACCAAGGACACAAAAGACCTGTACAAAGAAAACTATAAAACACTACTTCAAGAAACCATAAGAGGTGGCCAGTAAGATGGCAGACGAGGCAGAAAGACTGCACAGACCCTCTTCAACAAAGAAAAGGGAAACCAATAAACACAGATACAGAAGATAATCTTGGACCCCTGAGCCTTGAAGGGAAGGATA
>NW_006921972.1:2755365-2762013 GCF_000298275.1 Orycteropus afer afer
AAATACAGGCATATGAGTTGAACATTTACCTCAAGTAGATACACTCCTTGGAGAGAACAATCATGGGAGAAAGAAGGGCTGCTTATGCACAAGGAGACAGCTCAGGGGGCAGGAGTGTATGGAAGGATGGACACTGGGAAGAGGTAACTATGGGGAGGAAGTGGGAGGGAGCTGTTGCATTGTGGTAAACTGTGGTCAGTGACATGAGGCAAAGTATATGTGAACTGCTGTATGGAAAGTGAATTTGTTCTGTAAATCTTTACCCAAATCACAATTTAAAAAAAGAAAGAAAGAAACCATAAGAGATCTACATAAATGGAACAACATCTCATGCTCCTGGATAGGAAGATTGAACATTGTGAAAATGTCAATTCTACCCAAAGCAATATATACATTCAATTCAATCCCGATCAGAACCCATCAACATTCTTTAAGAAGTAGCAGAGTGCCTAAGGCACTTGATGCTAACCAGAAGGCTCGCAGTTCAAACCCACCTGCTCTTCCTTGGAAAGAAGGTTGGGCAATCTACTTCTGTAGTGATACCGCCTCAGAAACACAAGGAAGGTCACTATGAGTCAGCTCTGACTCGATGACAAACAACAACAGCAACTTTATATGGAAAAGAAAGAGTCTTCGGATAAGCAAAGTACTATTGAAGAAGAAGAACAAAGTAGGACGTCTCACACTGCTGGATCTCAAAACCTACTACACATCCACAGTAGTCAAGACTGCCTGGTATTGGTATAATGACTGACACATAGACCAATGGAATAGAATTAAGAACCCAGAAATAGATCCATTGACCTGTGGTCAGCTGATCTTTGACAAAGGGCCAAAATCTATTAAACGTTGAAGAAAATACATGTTTAATAAATGGTGCTGGCAAAACTGGAGATCCATTTGCAGAAAAATGAAACAAGATCTGTACCTCACACCACACACAAAAACTAACTCCAGATAGATCAAAGACTTAAATGTGAATCCTAAAACTATAAAGTTCCTCATGGAAAAACTAGAGGCAAATTTAGTGTCTAAGGCACTTGACTGCTAACCAGAAGGCTGACAGTTCAAACCCACCACCACTCCTCGAAAGGAAGGTTGGGCAACCTACTTCTGTAGTGATACTGCCTCGGAAACCCAAGGAGGGGTTGCTGTCAGTCAGGTCTGACTCAATGGCACATAACAATGTATGGCATAAATAGACTATCAAGCATAACCCAAAATATACAAACAGCAGAAGATAAACTAGATGAATGGGGCCTTCTAAAAATTAAATTTTTATGTGTTTCCAAAGACTTCTCCAAAAGAGTCAAAAGGGAACCTACAAATTAGGAAAAAAAATATTTGGCAATGACATATCTAACAAGGGACTTAACTGTAGAATTTATAGAAAACTCCAACATCTCAATAACAAAATGAAAAATAATCTAATTAAAAAATTGACAGAAGACATGAATAGACACTTCATCGAACAGGATATTCAGGCCGCCACCAAACATATGAAGAAATGCTCACAATCGTTAGCCATTAGAGAGATGCAAATCAAAGCAACAATGAGATACCATCTTGCCCCAGCACTAGTAGCTCAGCAAGACAGAAAATAACAAATATTGGTGAGGATGTGGAGAGATTGGGACTCTCATGCACTGCTGGTGGGACTGTAAAATGGTACAACCACTGTGGAAAGCAGTAGGGCAATTCCTTAAAAAGTTGGAATTAGAAATACCATTTGACCCAGCCATTACATTACTAGGTATATATCCTAAAGAAGTGAGAGCCAGGACAAGATCAGATATATGCACACCCATGTTTATCACAGCACTATTTACAATAGCAAAAAGATGGAAACAACCTAGGTGCCCATCAACAGATGAATGGATAACGAAACTATGGTGCATACAAACAATGGAATACTATGCAACCCTAAAGAATAACATAGAATTTGCAAAACAATGCATAACATGGAAGAACTTAGGGGACATTATGCTGATTGAAATAAGTCAATCACAGAAGGACAAATAGTGTGTTAGTCCACTATTGCAAAAGTCAAGGAAAGGTTTATATACGGAAGGAAATTTTCTTTGTTGGTTACCAGGGGTGGGAGGGGTAGGGAGGGAACACTGTTTAGATAGGTAGAGATAGGTATTGATTTGGGTGAAGAGAAGGGCAATGTACCAAATGTGAGTGATCAACATGGTGGCTTTGAGGAAGAGGAAGACATAGAGAGGTACATGGAAGGTACAGACAACAAAGATGAACCCTTTTGCACGTACAGTACTGCGTTGTCAGTGAAGGCAAACATGGGTATATGAGTGGATAGATAGGTAGACAGGCTGAACTATTAGGTATGTCTATACCAGGGGGAGTGTGCCCAAGATAGGGTTGGCAGACAATGTTTGTACAAGTTTATTGGTATGTTCTGTAAGAATTCCCAGGTATGTAGTAGAGCTGACAAGGGACAAGGTTGTAGTCACTTCTTGGCCACAGCCAGCCAGCAACCCAGAAGAAGCAAGTAGTTGGGCCTGTGGGCTTGAGATCATGGTCACAGGGGACATCAAGCTCAATTGGCGTAACATGCTACGCAAAACATCCTACTTTGGTGAGTAGCAAGTGGGATCTTAAAAGCTTGCAAGCGGCCATCTAGATGCAATGATGTTTCTCTCCTCATCCAGAGCAAAGAAGAATGAAGAAAACCAAAGATGCATGGAAACAATTAGTCCAAGTGACTGGTACATCATGCAATCCTCAGCCTATATGACTATGAGACCAGAAGAACTAGATGGTACCCGGCTACCACTGTCAACCACTTGGAGGGGGATCTCTGTAGGAGATCCTGGATAGAGAGGGAGAACAAGATGGAACAAAACTCAAAATCATTAAAAAAAAAAAAAAAAAAAAGTGTGGGGTATGGGGATCAGGTTTGCTGGTCTGACAGAGCCTGATGGAACCACTCAGAGTATGGCCCCCAGCTGCCCTTCAAGTGGAACTGAACCCACTCCTGTGCCTTCCAGCCAAAAAAAAAAAGAACAGGCATATGAGCTGAACATTTACATTAGGTAGATATACTCCTTGGAGAGATCAATCGTGGGAGAAAGAAGGGCTGTGTGTGCACAGGGAGCAGCTTGGGGGACAAGAGTACACGGAGGGAAGAACACAGGGAAGAGGTAACTATGGGGAGGAAGTGGGAGGAGAGCTGTTGCATTGTGGGAAACTGCAATCAACGTCATGAGACAAAGTGTACGTGAGTTCCTGTATAGAAAGTGAATTTGCTTGTAAACTTTCACCAAAATTACAATTAAAAAAAAAAAAGTTCAAGTAAAGTGTCTACTGTGTGTTAAATACATGCTCTGCTTATTAATAGAAACAAAAAGTCCCAATCCTGTCAACAGCAGCAGGAAGAGTTGGAAGCATTTTGACATCATGCTGAAGCTACTTCCCTGCTATTTTCTAAAGCATGTCCACAGAGCATGCATTGGGTATTTCTTTCTGTAGCTCACAGGTACTGCAGGAGATGGGGAATTACACACACATGGTTCTCAGCTCTTCAAAGTTAGTTATTCCTCTCTCCAAGTTTAGAAGTATTTATATCTCAAGAGTAAAAAATATCTCTGCCCCTCAGAAACTGGATTTTATTAACGCAACCACACTTACCGAGTTTGTGAAAGAATCTATGTTTCTGCAGGTATCACAGCCTGCTTCTGCCTCATACCAAACCACTGCGCTTGGGTCAACTCCTACTCACAGTGACCCTTCAGGACAGAGCAGAGCTTCCCACAGGGCCACCAAGGCTGCCAACCTTGACAGAAGCAGACTGACACATCTCTCTCGACGGAAGGGGCCGGTGGGTTCGAACAGCCAACCTTTTGATTAGCATCTGAGTGTTTAACTACTGTGCTGCCAGAGGTCTTTTCTTACAATGACCACAAACCCCAAAACGTTACCCTCACTTTTCCCTTTGTAAGCTCAGGGAATCAGACTAGATGACTACCTTCCACTTAAGTGTTGCACAACTAGTTACTACCAGCTAAGGAGCTCTGGTGGTGCAGTGGTTAAACGCTCAGCTATCGACTGAAGGGTCATTAGTTCAAACCTGTGAGCCTTCCTGTGGGAGAAAGGTGACACAGTCTGCTTCCATAAAGATTGACAGCCCTGGAAACCCTGTGGGGCAGTTTCACCCTGTCCTCTAGGGACTCAGGGAATCCACTCCACAGTAGGGTGTGGTTTGGGCTTTGCCTGCAGAAAGATGACAGCCTTGGAGACTCTTTGAGCAGCTCCACTCTGTCCTCTAGGGGCGCTGTGAGTCGGAATCCACTCCCGGCAGTGGGTGTGGTTTGGACTTTGCTTCCAGTGGGTTTGGGTTGGGCTTTGCTTTTGTGAAGACTGACAGCCTTGGAGAACCTGTGGGGCAGTTCCACTCTGGGCTCTAGGGGCGCTGTGGGTCAGAATGGACTCCACGGCAGTGGGTGTGGTTTTATTGTTAGGTAACTCAACCCTCTGGGAGGCAGAGGGATGCAAAGCACATTTTAACAGAGTTACCTGAGTGCAGAAACGATGGGATTTGTTTCCTATTCTTTCCTCCTCTCGGTGGTCCAGATCTTTTCCTGGGAGCAAGCGTCCTTTCTTATCAAGAGAAAGTGTTAAGTGTTAACTTGGAATAGCTTCCATCCAGATGACACGCATTTTCAGGGGCTGTGCTGGCCTCCCCTCTGGCTCCAGTGGTTTTGTCCGTTTTTCCGGGGTTTTGCTGCTGTGTAAACAAGGCCTGTGTGCAGTGTCTAAGTCCTGGGCACAAGCTAGCCTCCCACGCAGTGTGGATTGCAGACGCCGCACCACTGCACGGCTGGAGGCGCGGGGTCACTGCGCACGCCACTTGTCCCACAGTACCTGACAAGTGCAGAGGCACCAGCGGTAAATATTAAATAACCACAGTGAACCAAACCACTGGGAAAATGGAGCGCGCGTTCCACTGCGTGCGTAATTCCCCACTTATCCCCGCTGTGGGGCGGTCTGCAGCGCACGCTGAGCAGCAGAATAGAGGCCCCAGGACAAAGGTTCGAGGCCTCTTGCCGAGCTATTTTTGTGCTGATTGCATGGTACACCTGGACCATGATTTCAGTCCCTGTGTTCCTTTGTTTCTTCCCATAGTTCTGTTGGAAAGTGTGAAAACACCCCCTTTCCAGGCCTGCATCAACACACACAGCGCTTCCTGGGAAAATACCAGCTTTGGGGTTGCTTTTGCCTGTCTGCAAGAATCAGTCTATACAAAAACAACTTCTTTGTATTTAAACACTTCCCTGGAACGCCCTCCTCTCCCCCAATTCAGCGTCAAGGTCTAAAAGAAGGAAGAGAGACTGCATGGGCCTCTGTTCACAAATAACAGGAATAACTAATTTTGTTAAGAGAATAAATTGCTTGCGGTCACTGGAAGCTTCTATAAAGGAGCATATCAACACCTTGGTAATGGATGAATGCAAATGTCCCTAAATATTTAAATGTATCCAGATCTGGGTCCTGGCTTCACTTACCTTGGGTCCAGCGACCTCTGGTGGGTGTTTTTAGAAGTGCAGCCCCAGAGCTGCTTTGCAGGTCAGGGCATGTCGTGAGGGTCACCCTCCCTGCAGGTTCTGAAAGCATTCCTTTCTCTCTGCACCTTTTCCTCTGCACTAGGCGTAGCCCAGGAGTCCCTGGGTGGCAGAGAAGGTTAAGCGCTCAGCTCCTAGCTGGAAGATTGGTGGTTCAAAGCCACCCAGAGTCTCCTCAGAAACAGGCTGGTGATTTTCCTCTGAAAGGCCCTACCCTTAAAAACCTTTTTAAGCTGCCCTGCTCTGCACACACGGGACATTGGTTAGTGGGAACCCAGTCCAGGCAGCAGGCAGCAGACGAGATGCAGTGTGTGTCCACGTGCTGATGCACCACCACCCCTTATGTACCAAATGCTTTGGGACATAGACAGAGGATATTGTATTTCAGCTGAAAAAAAACCTTCCAGAATGATGCCTCAATTGTAGGAAGATCATGGTTGAGAAAAAGCATCATTCTTGTTCCTTATGTGCAATAACCCCTGCTGGAAACAAATACATCCCAAGTTGGCCTATGTAAAACATCAATTAAACATTAAATTAAATTTTAAGATGAACCCTGCTGGATAGGGATGGAGCGTGATGACTGGTGGTTCAGGTTTAATTCCTGCCACTCTGTCTCAGGCACAGACCCCACCCGTGGCTGAGGGCTGTGTGTCGCTAGCGTGCTGAGCAGGTTTCCACAGGGCTCCAGACAAAGACGGAGTGGGAAGAAAGGCCTGGTGACCTACCAGCACCAGCCAGTGAGAACCGTATGGGTCACAGGGTCCTGCCCAGAACCAATCATGTGCATGCTGCAGGCCTGGGCAGTGTTGGTTCCATTGTGCATGTTGTCGTCAGGAGCAACAACTCACCACCACCACCACAGTTGTTAAGTGGCGTCGAGTCGTTTCCGACTCATAGCGACCCCATGCACAGCAAAACGAAACACTGCCCGATCCCGCGCCAGCTCCACAATCCCTGCTATACTTGAGCCCATCATTGCAGCCACCGTGTCAATCCATCTCGTTGAAGGCCTCCCCCTCTTTCGTTGACCCTCCACCCTACCAAGCATGACATCCTTCTCCAG
>NW_006921972.1:2764273-2770014 GCF_000298275.1 Orycteropus afer afer
CCTATCACTGACAGCATTGTATTTCAGGACAGATCTTGAAACATCCTTTGTGATGATGAATGCCACACCATTCCTTTTCAAACTGTCATTCCCGGCATAGCAGATGCCACCACCACAGGGATGGGGCAAAATCCAGATGTCCTCCAAAGTAGCTATGTTGGCTAATAACAGTGCTTTTTACTTTAAAATATTGTATCTTCCCCCAAACTCATACAGAACAGCATACAGACACTGTTGTTTAAGGATGGGAAAAGAGGACCGCTTAGGCCACCAGGATTGACCACATTTCTGCTGAGAGGACATGGAAGGAGATAACACAGATGGCTTGTAGATTCCAACTCAGAAGATGGGAAGAAAATGCTTGAAGGGATTTCACTTTACCAGATGTGTGTTCAAATGTGGATGTAAAGAGCTTGAGGAATCCTGTGCCTAGAAGGCATGCTCAGTCGTTATTACTGAAGTCAACAAATTTATGCACACAGCCCTTTGAAATGTTGCTAAAGAAACAGAAATTTCACAACTCCTGTATTTATTTGGCCCAGAAAATGCTAAGGCTGTGCCAACATAGCCAGTGAAGAAGGGTGATGGGGCATGTGGTTGAGGCAGGAATACCAGTGGTGGGTTGGAGACCAGGAAGAAGAAGGTGCCCATTTGGCTTGGTTAAATTGAGTGCTGGACCAATAAACAACATCCTGAAAAATAAAGAAGAAATTGAAGTGTCAGCAATTTCATTCCACTTGTGTCAACAACCAACATCCACGGAAGCAGCAGTCAAGAAATCAAAGGACATATTGCCTTGGGCAAATCTACTGCAAAAGATCCCTTTAAAATGTTAAAGAGCAAAGATCCGTGATGATTAAGGTGCACCAGATGCAAGGCATGGTGTTTTCAGTAGCCCTAAATGCATGTGGGAGCTGTTGTTGTTGTTGTTAGGTGCCGTCGAGTTGTTTCCAACTCATAGCAACACCACGCACGGCAGAACAAAACATCGCCCGATCCTGCACCAGCTCCATGATCTTTGCTATACTGAAGCCCATTGTCGCAGCCACCGTGTCAATCCATGTAGTTGAAGGTCTTCCCCTCCTTTGTCGACCTTCCACCCTACCAAGCATGACATCCTTCTCCAGGGAATGGTCCCCTCTGACAACATGACCAAAGTAGGTGAGACGAAGTCGGGCCATCCTCACTTCCAAGGAGCATCTTGGCTGCACTTCCTCCAGGACAGATCTGTTAGTTCTTTTGGCAGTCCATGGGACCTTCAGCATTCTTCGCCAGCACCACAACTCAAAAGCATCAACTCTTCTTCGGTCTTCCTTATTCATTGTCCAGCTCTCACATGCAGACGAGGCAATTGGAAATATCATGGCTTGTGCCTGACACCTTGCACACCTGCACACCTTGGTCTGCAAGAAGATATCCTTGCTCCTCAGCACTTGAAAGAGTTCCTTGGCAGCTGACCTGCCCAGTGCAGGGAGCTAGACATGAATAAAGAAGACCAAAGGCAAACTGATGTGTTTCAACTATAGTGTTGGTGAAGAATACTGACTACACACCAGACTACTTTAAGAATGAAGCAATCAGTCTTAGAGGAAGTACGGCCAGAATGCTCCTTAGAAGACAGAACAATGAGAATTAGACTTTGTGAATTTGGCCATGTCACCAGAAAAGAGCAATTGCCAGAAAATGACATCATGTTTGTGAAAGGAGAGAGGCAGCAAAAACGAGGAAAACCCCACATGAGATGGAACAACATCATAGTGTGACAATGGACTCAGACAGACAATGAAGATGGGATGGGAACAGGCAATGTTTCCTTCTGTTGTGCAGGGCCACCATGAGGCAGAGCTGACGGTGACTAGCAATAACGATTAGAGTGCAAGAGGAGGACTTGGAAGGAGATGACATGGATACTGCTGGATTTCTGGCTCAGACTATAGGTTTGAAGGCAACAAGACTGAAAGAAGGAGGAAAGACCCAGATACGAAGGGGCTCCTGGGTAAGATTAGACCATAGCCAGTGGGCATTTTCTTTGCAATATCCCAGTGAAGGTGTAGGGAGGAGAAAAGCTTTAGAGACCTGAAGCTGAAGGAAAGGTTAGGGTTGAGAATGGAAGCTGATGAGAACTGCTGGGTAGTGTTGGCGTGGCCAGTCAGGAATTCTTCATGAAATCAAAATTTGTTAGGTGGCTTTCCTAACTCTAGTCAGACACTTGGGAGCAGGCACGGAGACAGGAGAGAGGTGGGCTCACCTAGGCCTAGACGGCACAGTGGCCGACCAAAGGAGTGAGGGTACTGTCAGAAGTGCTGCTGGGTTCACCACAGCATCCACGTGGATAAAGACGGAGTGGAGGCTCCAGGGGAGAAGGCAGAGGAGGGATTCAGTGTCCTGGGAGTTATACTGAGTTGAAGAATGGCTATGAAAGGGTCAATTTGCAAGTTGGATATAACTTCTTTTAAGCACTCTTTAACATTGTTTGACAAAATGAAGATCTATCAACTTGCAATTCCTCTCCTAAGCATATCTTAGAGAAGTAGGTACACATGTCAATCAGAACATAACTGTCCCTGAGTGCTCATGTGGTTAACATGCCCAGCTCCTGAATGAAAAGTTAGAGGTTGGAGTCCACCCAGAGGTGCCTTGGAAGAAAGGCCTGGTGATCTATTTCCAAAGCCTCAGTCACCGACAAGCTTATGGGGCAGTTATACTTGGACACAAATGGGGTCCCATAAGTTGGACTCAACTGAACGGCAACCGATTTGGAGACACACACATATTATATAACATATGTGCAGTCACCTGTCACCTAACATCCACAATACATTCTGTGAAACAGGACATTGTGTGATTTGGATGTCATGCAAACACCAGAGAGCAACCTGTTTCTGTGTGTTCTTTAAGCATCTTGAACAAGCTCCATGAGGAATTCACTTTGTGTTTGGTCCTCAACACCTTCCTTAGTGTTTCTCCAGGACGGATGGAGGTCACTCTTGCAGTGGAGCCGCTCCTTTAACAGCATGAGAATGTTTTCTTTGTCTTTGAGGACCATCGTGATGGTCATGTGTGACCTACCTAAATCACCAGCAGTAGCATTCACCGATGTCCCCACTCTGTGTTCTTCAGTAACCTTATTTTTCGCTTCCAGATCAATACTGCTTTGCCTCTTGTTGCTGCTGTTACTGCACTGGTTTTGCTGTGTTGGGGAGTCCTGCTACATTTCATGGTCATGTTTTCCAAGGTAAATTAAACAGAGAGAGAATGCTGAAGAGACATGTGGTACAAGAAATTGGATGCTGCTCCTCTGAGTGGGAGCACACCCTGGTATACAGTAAGCTTTTCATTTGTGGGCAGGGAGTGTGCACATGAAGATCATGAGAGAAAGTGCCCTTCAGCAAGTATGTAAGCCAGTAGCACAGGTGTTCACTGTACTGTTAAGACACAAGCATTTGAGACCATGTACATCCTGTGGCATTCTACTCCTGGTAGCACCATTGCTTTGTACACAAGAAACATGAGGGGCATGTGCTGTGTGGTAAAATCTATTGCATTCATCTGCCACAAACCATTTCCAATCAGGATTTCTGATCCGTTATAACCTCATGGCACTACAGACATGTGTGTGGGCAGACATTAGCTGAATGGATGTTATACAGCCCACGACTATATATATGTCATGTGTACATGCACACACACATGCACACAAATGTTCATAACAGTGTTGTTTGTTCATAGAAGTCAAAAGTTTAAACAATCCAAATTCAGATTTATCACAGATTAAGCACAGAAAAGATGCATAATCTGTGATATGTTCATTCAGTGGAGTGGCAGGAAACAAATGACTGATTTCATTTCCCAAAAAAATATAAGAAGAATTTTAAAAGCATGATATTTGCCAAATAATGAAGGCGTGAAATAATGCATGCATTAGCATTCTTTTCATGTAAAGGAAAGAATGAAGCAAGTCTGAATTTTAAGTGTTTTAGAATACCTACATGGAATTACAAGTACAGGAATATGTGCTAACATCATAGACAAAAGCCAGGAAGTCATTCATTACCACACAGGCAAGGAGCAGTTTCTGTATGAGAAAGGATGGGGGGCGGGGGGCTCCAGGATGCTGCCAGTGCTCTGGCCTTTGGTGGTAAAGGGATGCTCACACTATGTCTTCTTGGAGCACTGATGTCTTATCATTATGGGAGGCTCCTCTGTCCCCCTTGTTCTGAAATCTGCTCTGTCTAATACTGAAGCCACAAGTCTAGCTTCCTCCCAGATGGTGTGAGATGGTCTGTCTTTCCCCTGGGGACCTTTGTCCTTTTCACCTGTCTTTTTACCTGAAATGTGCTTGCTGGAGTCTTTCTCCTGGGTTTGCTTTCTAAAGCCATGCTGGTCTTCTCAGTTGTGATAGTTGGACTTGTGGGTCACCTTGGTCGGACCACAATTCTGTGTGGTTTAAGCAGTTGTGATGTGGGTTATTCCTATGGTGGGATTGGTGGGATCAGTATATATTTTGAGCCAGCAATCCATTGAGAGGGAGTTTCCCTAGGGGTGTGGCTTGCTTCAAATATATGAACATTCTGGGGAAAGAGACACTCTTCTGTGGATCAGGATCCTGTTGTGCTGCCTACAATTGTCTGTGAGCAAACAATCCACCATTCGGCCTGGAGATCTTGGATTCTTCATTCGTTGGAGTCAACAGCCAGTCTACTGCCTGCCAACCTTGAGCTTGTCAGCCCCTGCAACTGGGTGAGTCAGGAAAAGCCTCCAGCTTGACATTTGATCCAAGAACTTGGGATTTGCCAGCTTCTGGTAGCATAGTGGCTAAGACACTTGCCTGCTAACCAGACGGCTGGCAGTTCAAACCCACCAGCCACTCCTCGGAAGGAAGGTTGGGCAATCCTACTTCCGTAGTGATACTGCCTCGGAAACCCAAGGAGGGGTCGCTATGAGTCGGGTTTGACTCGACGGCACATAACAACAACAACAACAACATAAGTGTGTGAGCCATTTTCCTAAGATAAATTTCTCTCTCTCTCTCTCTCTCTCTCTCTTTATATATATATATAAGCTTTACTGGTTTTGCTCCTCTAGAGAACCCAGCCTAGCACATCAGTGTTTTAGTTGACATGATTAGACTGTTCACATTCATTGAGATTAATGACATCATTTGATTAAAATCTACCATCTTACTGGCTGTTTTCTGTTCATTTCATCTGTTGTTTCTTTCTCTTTCTCTTTTTATTTATTTTTTTCTTTTTTCTCTCTCTGTGCCTTTTCTTGAGTTAACACTTCCACCTTCCTTATGGGACTGACCATGGCAAGCTGCAATCTCCACTTAGCTGTGTTTCCTGCTGATAAACTGTGCCTTTTGAGAAAACAGCTTCATTTGTACATTTGTGTCTTTGTGCAATACCTCCATGTAGAGAGTATCTCCTTGCCAACACCTAAACACTGTGCAGTGAGAAAATGCTGAACAAGGTGTGTTTTGTGAGCCAAGATAATCCCCAAAGTATCTCTTGGATCCCACACAAGAAGAGTCGATTTCATGTATACATTTTAGTCATGCATGCACGCATGTGTGCGTGTATGACTCTATACAACTCTTTCTTCTCTTACAGATTAGAGTAGAAGTTCCTTACCACACCATGTGCAGTGCAGTCTTGGGTTCTGTGGGTCCCATGTATAAAACTGCAGATAAAAAAAAAAAAAAAAAAAAAAAAAAAGGAATAAACTTGGCATTTCTTAAT
>NW_006921972.1:2770114-2788826 GCF_000298275.1 Orycteropus afer afer
AGAGCAGGAAGTGGAGTGAAGCATGTCCTGGGACTCGAGATAAAAAAAAAAAAAAAAAACTGTTGCTACCTTGTCCACTAAAAACTATCTGTACATGGGCCTTGTCTCTTCATATACCAAATCCACTTCTCTCATACCATACATCCCCTTAGTTTAAAAGTCTCCTCTCCTTACTAGTGAAGCTCGCTCTGTTGATGTGTTTCAAGAGGACGATACTTCTTTCTATAGAAGAGATGTCTCCCAATGGACTCCAGACCTGGAGATTCCTGTTCTCCAAAATGCCTTTCACCTGAAGCTCAGAAGTAACAGGACAACTCACAACTTTATTCTGACTGGCAAACAGCAAGAGACCTCCAGGTTCCCGCAGATCTCAGGGAGGTTCTGTTGAATTTCTCTGTGTTCTCCAAATCACTGAATGCTCTCCTTTTGGGGTGATTTTTGTACTATCTTGTGTTCATGGAGGGATGTTGATAGTGCTTTGAATAGAAGCTGTGGGTGAAAGAGAGAGAAAGAGAGAAAGGAGAGATATTGAGTGTCAAGCATTTGAACTAAAGAGTTTTATTCCTCATAGAAAAGAGAGAAAGAGAAGGCCTTGATGTGTTCTACAAGAGCTAGCAGAGAGGCTCATTGTTCTAGAGTTTATTGTCTTCTGAGGGCCCATTCAGAGAACTGAACTGTCAACAAGTCATTGCTGAGAGGTGGTTCTTCAAATGTTAATTCCCTCAACTCTGTTTCTAGTGCTTCTGTGAACTTTGGTGGCTCCTGGCCAGGCTACAGGCTCGTCACACATTTAAACACTCTCTCCTCCCCAAAAAGACAGTCCAGTGTGGACAATGCGACAATGACTCAGCTCAGACTTGGGGCTTCTGTTCTCAATCAGAGGCATGGCCTGCTGGAAGGACCTTTACTATTGAGGGATAACCACTCCATACCTATAAAAATGTGGTGTGAGAGTCCCAGAAGCACACCCAGCAGAGACTACTTGACCTTACTCAGCGTACCCCTGAAATGTACGTATCCACGGAGTCCTCAAGGTGGGATCTGATGAGTGAGAATCGTAATCTTATTTTTATGTGAACCTCTGTGATAGCACCCATGCCTCTTTCTTCCCAGATGTGTGGCTATTTCTTGCATTAGAAGCCAGAGGCAAAATTAGCCCCTCAAAGTAGCTTCTGGATGTCTGCAATTTAAAGTGACTTAACTCTTTGACAACTGAGCCTCAGTGTTGACATTTTTCTCTCTGGAGACTCTTCCTCCTGCCTGCGTGTTTCATTTATGGTCAATTGGGTAATTGGGAGTAGTTCATCTTTTCTTAGCTGTTCTACTTCTGTGTTTTGTTTATGTAATTTCCTTGTTCGCTTTGACGGTACTTGCTCAAATTCCAGAGCCACTCATGGACAAAAAGACAGCACACAGACTTCATTGTTTCCAACGTTCACTTCCTCCATTGTGCGTGTTCTTTTCAGCAATGGCCATTTCTATCAATCCATACGGACTGTTTTTCCTGTCACCTCCCACGCAGGGATTGCATGCACAGACCTGCACCGCCATGTTTCTACCTTCCTCCTTAGCTTTGTTAGGACTTCAAATCTTCCGTGAGTTGGTCTTTCTAGTTTCATTTTAGAGTGAGCCTGGGAGGTAGCAGCATGTGCCCAGTCACACATTTAATAATTTGTAAAATGATACTAAAGCTTATGTCATTCTTCAAACTGTGAAGAAAGCTAATGGCAGATCCCAAAACCAGAACATAGCGTTAGGGTCCAGATCATTGTCCCATTGTTTACTCAAGGCAACACTTTCCATTCCACACATGTATTTATAGATGTACAAAACATGTATCATATATCAGTGCTGTCAATATTAGTATTAGAGAATCACTATAATTAGGATCACTATCAGATATATCGTCAGTATCATTAATGCCAAAACCCAAACAACAAAACTCATTGCCATCGAGTCGACTCGGACTTACAGCAACCCCCATTGCGTTTGTGAGACTGTAAAGCTTTCTGGAAGGAGATTGCACCATCTTTCTTCCACAGAGTGGGTGGGGGTTAGACCAGTGGACATTCTGGTTATCCACCATGCCACCAGAGCTTCTTATCATTGATGCCAGTATTAGATAAACAAAAACAAACAAACAAAACCCCAAACCCACTGCCGTGGATTCGATCCCAACTCACAGCACCCCAGAGGACAGAGGAGAACTGCCCCACAGGGTTTCCAAGGCTGTCGGTCTTTACGGAAGCCGATGTCCTCATCGTCCTCCCATGGTGGGGCTGGTGGCTTCGAACTGCCAACCATTTGATTAGTAGTTGAATGCTTTAACCACTATGCCACCAGAGCTCCTATTAGACATGTAGATAATATATATGTTGTAGTTATTAGGTGCTGTTGACTTGGCTCCGACTCATAGAGACCCTATGTACAACAGAATAAAACACTGCCTGGTCCTGTGCCAGCCTCACAGTACTTGCTATATCTCAGCCCATTGTGCAACCACTGTGTCAAGTCATCTCACTGAGGGTTGTCCCCTTTTTCGTTGACCCTCCACTTTGCCAAGGATGATATCCTTCTCCAATAAATGGTCCCTTCTGACTACATAACCAATGTAGGTGAGACAAAGTCTGGCCATTCTCGCCTCCAAGAAGTGTTGCAGCTGCACTTCATCCAAGACAGATTTGCTAGTTTTTCTGGCAGTCCATGGCACTTTCAGTATTCTTTGCCAACATCACAACACAAAAACATCATGTCTTCAGTCTTCCTTATTCATTTTCCAGCTCTCACATGTATACGGAGCGATTGAAAATACCATGGCTTGGGATAGGCTCAGCTTAGTCTTCAGACAGACATCTTTGCTCTTCAGCACTTGAAAGAGGTCTTATTATTTATTTATTTATTTATTTGCATTGTGCTTTAGGTGCAAGTTTACAGAGAAGAGTTTGTTTTACATTCAACATTTTGTGTACATTTGGTTTCACTCCCCAATTACCATCCCCAACCCTAACTCAGTCTCCTCCCCTCCCTGCCCAGTAACATTCCCCATGCCCCTCATAGTTATGCACTTCTATGTGTCCTGCATTTCCTCCATCCAAATGTGCTCCTCTGGTGTCCTGTGGTCAATTGCTCCAAGGAATGCATCTCCATGGAGAATGTGGGTGCATCACCCTGGGTTGAGTGGTCTGCATGTACATCTTGTTTAGTATTGGGCTGAGAGCCAACCCCTGGGAATGAATTTTACCCCAGGCCCAGAATGTATCCCAGGGCCATAGTATTGGGGGGTCCCACCAGACTCTGTCTGACCAGTAATTCTGGTCATTATTGAGTTTTTGGATTTAGTTCCACATTTTTCCTCCCACTCTATCCAGGATCTCCAGTTTTGGTCCTTTTCTGAGTGATTGTCATTGGTAGCTGGGCACCATCTAGTTCTTCTAGTCTCAAAGTCCATCATGTCCTGGGACTGATCACTTCCAAATGTCCTTGGTTTTTTGTTTGTTTGTAGTCTTCTTCATTTCCAATGATAGGAGACCATTAGCTGCAACAGATTTGCCCATGGAAATATATTATCTGATGTCTTGACTGCTGCTTCCATTGGCATTGATTGTGAAACCCCGTAATATGAAATCTTACACAACTTCAATCTTTTCTCCATTTATCATGATGCTGCTTATTGGTCCAGTTGTGAATGTGTGTGTGTATGTGTGTGTACAAGGAACTCTGGTGGCCTAGTGCCTAAGGCATCTGACTACTAACCAGAAAGGTGGTGGTTCAAACCCACCAGCCACTCCTCGGAAGGAAGACTGGGCAATCTACTTCCACAGAGATACTGCCTTGGAAACCCAAGGAGGGGCTGCTATGTGTCGGATCCAACTCAACGGCAGTGAGTTTGGTTTTTTGTTTTGTTTTGTTATATGTGTGTGTGTGTGTGTGTGTGTATAATCAGTATTATAGATCGATAGATGGATGGATCGATGGATCTCAGTATTACTAGTACCTGTACTAGGACAGGTGATCAGCTAATCAGCGCTATCAGTGCCCTTACCTTTGTTTATGTCAAGAAATAAGAAGACAGATACCTGGCCAACTAACTGGAAGAGATCCATGTTTGTACCCATTCTAAAGAATGGTGATCCAATAGAATGTGAAAATTATTGAGCAATATCTCACATGGATAATATGTTGCTGAAGATAATTAAAAATGGTTGCAGCACAGGGAGATAGCTCAGGGTGCAGAAGAGTATGAAGGGATGGACACTGGGAGGAGGTAACTATGGGGAGGAAGTGGGAGGGGAGCTGCTGCATTGTAAATTTTGGTCAATGACATGAGACAAAGTATATGTGAACTGCTGTATGAAAAGTGAATTTACTCTGTAAATCTTCACCCAAATCCTAATAAAAAATAAATTAATTAATTTAAAAGAAATGGTTGCAGCAGTACACCAATAGGGAACTGGCAGAATTTCAGACTGGATTCAGAAGAAACATGGAACAAGAGGTATCATTGCTGATGTCATATAGATCTGAAAGCTAGAAGACCAGAAAGATGTTTGCCTGTGTTTTATTGATAATGCAAAGTCATTTAACTGTGTGGATCATAACAAATTATGGATGATATTGCAAAGAATTAGAATTTCAGATCACTTAATGGTGCTCATGAGGGACCTGTAGGTAGACCAAGAGGCAGTCATTAGGACAGAAAAAGGGGATACTGCATAGTTTAAAATCAGGAAGGGAGTGTGCATCCTTTCAAAGGGTTGTATCCTTTCACCACACTTATTCAATCTGTGTGCTGAGCACATAATCCAAGAAGCTGGATTATATGAAGAAGAAGGTGTCATTGGGATTGGGTTCATTAACAGCCTGAGGTATGTGGATGACACAACCTTGCTTGCTGAAAGTGAAGAGGACTTGAAGCATTTACTGATGACGATCAAAGACTACAGTCTGCAGTATGGATTACACCTAAACATAAAGAAAACCAAAATCCTCACAATGGGACCAATTAATGACATCATGATAAATGGAGAAAAGATTGATGTTGTCAAAGATTTAATTTTATTTGGATCCACACTCAACACCCGTGGAAGCAGCAATCAAGAAATCAAACGTAGTATTGCATTGGGAAAATGTGCTGCAAGAGACCTCTTTAAAGTGCTAAAAAACAAACAAACATGCCTCTTCAAAGACTAAGGTGCTCCTAACCCAAGCCACAGTACTTTGAATCACTTCATATGTATGTGAAGCTGGACAATGAATAAGGAAGACCAAAGAAAAATTGATGCTTTTGAATTGTGGTGTTGGCAAAGGATACTGAAAATGCCATGAACAAATCTGTTCTGGAAGAGGTGCAGACAGGATGTTCCTTAAAGTGAGAATGGCCAGACTTCATCTCACCTACTTTGATCATGTCATCAGAAGGGATCATTCCCTAGAGAAGGATGTCATGCTTGGTAAGGTGGAAGGTCAGAGAAAAAGAGAAAGACCCTCAACCAGATGGATTGATACAGTGGCTGCAACGATGGGCTCAAGTACAGCCAGGATGGTGAGGATGGCTCACGACCAGGCAGTGTTTTGTTCTGTCATCCATAGGGTCAGTACGGATCAGAGCTTAATCTACAGGCCCTAACAACAACAACAATCTTAATTAAAACAATCCAGGTCACATGCACAAAAAATAGAATGAAGGCATTAAGACACAACACTGGAGAAACCCACAACACAGGAGAAACCCACAACACCCTGAGCACACCTGTGTCAGGTTTGCAAGTTCACATGATATCTCAATGAAAATGAAAAAAATATGGAGCCTCAATTAGCATTACACACTACACAAAATCATTGCTCCACATCCTACTTTGGCGAGTAGCGACTAGGATCTTAAAAGCTTGCAAGCAGCCATCTAGATGAAATGATGAGTATCTCCTCATCCAGAGCAAAGAAGAATGAAGAAAACCAAAGACCCATGGAAATGATTAGTCTAAGTGACTGGTACACCATGCGATCCTCAGCCTATACAACTATGAGACCAGAAGAACTAGATGGTACCTGGCTACCACTGTCAACCACTTGGAGGGGGATCTCTGTAGGAGATCCTGGATAGAGAGGGAGAGCAACGTGCAACAAAACTTTAAATCATTGGAAAAAAAGGGGGGGGGACAGGTTTGCTGGTCTGATAGAGTCTGATGAAACCCTTGAGACTATGGCCCCTAGCTGCCCTTCACGTCTGGAATTGAACCCACTCCTATGGCTTCCAGCCAAACAAAAGACAGACATATGAGCTGAATATTTACATTAGGTAGATACACTCCTTGGAGAGATCAATCATGGAAAAATAGAAGGGCTGTGTATGCACAGGGAGACAGCTTGGGACACAAGAGTGCATGGAAGGGAAGGATGCAGGGAAGAGGTAACTATGGGGAGGAAGTGAGAGGAGAGCTGTTGTATTGTGGGAAATCATAGTCAATGTCATGAGACAAAGTGTATGTGAGCTGCTGTATGAAAAGTGAATTTGCTCTGTAATCTTGCACCCAAATCACAATAAAAGATAAAATAAAAATGCGGAGCTTTTTAAGAGTTTTGCCAATCACATCTCAAGTGGTGTAAAGAAGGTCACAGATCAGAAAGATTACATAGGAGAAAAATCTTTCTTGAAGGAGGCATGATGTGACCATAAATCATTTTTCTTCCAGTTTGTTTCCACTGTGAGGATATTGTCTTTGATTTTTGTTTTCATTCACTGCTAAAAACGGAAGCCATTTCTGATGGGGTTTTTTAGCTCTCTTGGGACCACCAGGCATAATTTGGGATTTTTAAAATTCTTTTTCATCTTACAGATGGAAAAATAGTCTATGTTTTAACAATTCAATATTCATAAAATTGAATTAAAGATATCATTTTGAATAAAGCATTTCCTGGGAGGGGGGTGTTCAACTAGCTCAATAAAGACTATTTAAAATCTTATACTGGACAGTCCAGAGGAAAATAGGGACTCTCATGGGAGCAGAACAGCATCCTGTCGGAGCTCTTAGGGTCGTCATCACAGGGACCTGAAGTCAATGTCTCCACTGTAGACTCAGGAAAGGGGTCAGGATATAGGTGGTCCAACAGCTATTGTCTAAATCATTGTGTTTTCCCAACTGTAAGTCATGGCCTGAGTAAGTTATGCTGCAATTGTGGCTTTAAACATCTAGGCGGTGTTTGGGAATGGGTATATGTGATGGCTGAACAATATGATGTTATGATTATTGTCACTGAGCTATGCAGGTGAAGATTTTGAAATGAAAAATGTTATTATTATCATTGTTATTATTGTGATTTGAGTAAAAGTTTACAGAGCACATTCATTTTTCAGACAATGGTTCATACACATTTTGTTTCATGACATTGACTGTAATTCCCACAATATAACAGCTCTCTTACCACCTATTCCCTGTTGTTACCTTTTCCCTGTGTCCTTCTTTCCTATGCATTCCTGCCCTCTGATCTGTCTCCCTCTGCAAATACTGCCCTTCTGCTCTCCTGTAGTTGGTTGTTCTAAGGAGTGAGTACACCCACCTGGTAGAAATGTTCACCTTCTACGCCTGTCTGTTGTGTGGCTGGAAGTCATGCACGGAGTAAGTTCAATTCCAGGCCTGAAGGGTGACCATAGTCTCAGAGGTTTCATCAGTCTCTGTCAGAGCCTAGTCTTTTTTATGATTTTGAGTTTTGTTCCACATTTTTCTCCCAGTTTATCCAGGATCTCCTATTCTGATCCCTTTCTGAGAGGTTGACAGTGGTAGCTGGGCACCATCTAGTTCCTCTGGCCTCAGGATCATGGACTAATTGGTGAAAAGTTTTTTGTTTCTTTTTGTTTGTTTGTTTGTTTGTTTACTGTAATGTCATTTTATTTAACCAGGGTACCAAAAATACTACCATTGCAACATGTCATCAATGTATGGACTCCTTTCAAAGCTCAGTGTTTATTCTGTACATCTAACATGTCTTTCCAATAGAAGTTAGCATCAGAATTGAAGCAAATGTTTTGTTACATGTATTTACCACAATAACTGAATTAATTGATAATACTTTCCTTATAAAAAGAACTGTGTTATCTTTTTTTCATGAGCAATTACTACAGTGAGTTCTGTGAACTCTGAAAACAGGAAGATAGAATCACAGTGCTGCAAGCTGAAGGCGCATGACTCAGTGATATCAACGTTAAGAGTGTGCAGTCATTGATTATGCTTCTGCTTAGCATTTGAGGAGGGACTCAACAGGCTGACTTACCTGCTCGCACACTGTAATCATTTGATCACTCTCCAGGAGCGCTTCACTTTCCAGTTCAATGGGACTCCTCTCTGCTGATTCCTGCAACTCTCTCCACTGACCTTCTCCCGGGTTTTCAATCTTAGCTGTGTTTTTGGGACATAGCCCTATTAATTTGTACTTTATACAAGAGCGAGATCATTCTGTCCTTAATTATACTGTGTCAGTTTCCGGGCTCACTGGTCTGTGATTATGGAGGGCTTTCTTATAGCTGGGTACCACAGGGGGATCTTTCCAATCTTGAGAGACGGTTTCTATTCTTGGAAATGGCGACTGTGTCCTTCAACATCTCCCCTTCAGAACTAACAACTCCTTCCTAAAACTGGTCATTCCATACCCTTCACTTACTCCAAAACACGGCTTTGAAACTTTTTATCTCTAACATCTATACTCAAAGGCAGAAGTAACAAGTGAGAACAGACCTTGTAAGACATCTGTAGGTTTTCAGTCATATACCAAGTCATCAACAATTGGGTCCATGCAAGGCATTTTCTTGTTTTGTTTTCTTTTTTCACTCTATTTTAGTCTATCTTAATTTAATGGGACTCAGGAGCCTGTTAACGGTCCTGAAAAAGTAGCATAAAGAGGGAAGATCTTGATCCAAGTAAGTTTTTTTCTTTCTCTTTTAGTTCCAACTACATTTAAAACGTTTGTTAATCTGTAGAGATTGGAAAAACACAACAAAACTATAATCTGCTCTTGCAATGTCCCCACACACTGTTGCTACAAAAGAAAATATTTTAAAATAATTTTGATGTTCACAATACATTAAATTTTACAAATATTTTAAGAGTCCATATTATCTTCAAGGAGCCTGGCTTTTGCAGTGGTTAAAACACCTGGATGCTAACAGAGAGACTGACAGTTCCACCCATCAGCTACTCTGCGGGAGAAAGACGGAGTCCTCGGCTTCAATAAAGATTAAGCCAAAAACCAAACCAAACTCATTGTGGAAGAGTCGGATCCTACTCATAGAGACCCCTCCTTGGGTTACGGAGGCTGTATCACTAGGGAAGTAGATTGCCCAACCTTCCTTCCAAGGAGTGGCTGGTGGGTTTGAGCAGACAGCCCTGTGATTAGCAGTCCAGTGCCTTAGGCACTGCGCCACCAGAGCTCCTGCAATGCAGCCTTGGAGACCCTGTAGGGCAGTTCCATTTTGTCCTCTAGGGGCGCTGGGGGTCAGAATCAACTTCACAGCAACGGGTGTGGTTTGGGCTTTGCTTCTGTGAAGATTGACAGCCTTGGACATCCTCCGAGGCAGTTACCACTCTGTCCTCTAGGGGCGCTGTGAGTTGGAATCCACTTGACAGGAAAGGATTTGGTTTGGTGGTTGATACTGTCTTCATGCAGTGGAACTTTATATTATTAAATGGTAAAATTCTATACGCATTTCTTCACATAACGAAAATTACCTAATGAATAGTTTCAGAGCACAAGATCTTTTAAACTTCATTATTTTTTCTGTTTAAAATCCCCCCCCCTTAGGAAACAGCATGAGTGTTTGAGTAAAACAAAAATGAATTAAAGTTATCTGAAGGGGTCATACTTTTTTTCAGTATTTAAAAGGTTTACTATTGACCTTAATTTCTATCTACTTTTCAAAGATGAAAATCATATTATTCTCCACTTTTAAAAATCAATATTTCTCTTTAAAATCCACTTTGATTTTAATCAGTTAATTAAATGGATGTTAATCTAGGGGAAAATAATTTATTTACTCAATATCCTACATTATATACACCTTTTTATCTAACAACTCAAAATCACTTGTTTTCTTTTCCTCAATTCTGTTTGTTTCAAGGTGTTTAATTATCTCTCTTGGGAGCAAACGTGGTCACAAAGCAGACATTGTCCAGGTGTCCTGAGCACCCTTGGACCCCTGCTTTGCGCTTCCAGTGCTGTGTAGGGTTGACCACATCACCGTTCTCGTTCGTGCCTCTGTTCACATGGCTTTGGCACTGATCTCAAGCTGCCTTTGAATAGCAGTGTTCCCAGGACACCCAGCTGTTCCCTAGGCACTCTTGTGACCTCCATTCCATTTCCCCCAGGCCTCAGTCCTTTACCAAACAGGCACCAATACACTTCCTTATTTGCTTCAAAAGTGGCCATCCGGGGGGTCGTGAGTGGGTGAGGAGCTTCACAAGAAAAGAGAAGATCAGCAATTAATACTTGTCTTCCAAGGAACCCCAGCCGTGGGACACACTTGCCGTGTCTGCTCTCGGCTAGTGACAGGTTTATGGGAGAAGCTAAGGGCAGAACTGCTTGGTCACTTTCCCCAGGCAGTCACATGACTGAGCCTTTCTGCCAGAGCATTTGAAGAGGGAATTTATGTTTGTGTGAGAATTTCTGCTGCTGTGATTTTGCTCAGGTACACACACACAGGAGTACATCCATGTCTCTGCTTATGTGACATCTGGATAAAATAGCTATCTGTGCAGAATGAAATACAAAGTATATTTCTATATCCCACACAATATCAGGAGCTCTGGTAGCATAGTGCTTAAGGCATTTGACTGCTAACCAGAAGGCTGGTGGTTAAAATCCACCAGCCACTCCTTGGAAGGAAGGTCGAGCAGTCTATTTCCATAGTGATGTTGTTACGTGCCGTCGAGTTGGACCCGACTCATAGTGACCCCTCCTTGGGTTTCCAAGGCAGTATCACTACGGTATGCATAGTGATACTGCCTCAGAAATCCAAGGAGGGATCGCCATGAGTCAGGTCTGACTCAATGGCACATAACAACAACAACAACAACAACAACAACACTCATCAGTAATGAAGAATCTACTCATCGTCATGCGTCCCACAGTTAAGCACATTGGATGCTCACATGCCCATTAGTGTTCTTGGCTTTCTGTGCCGTGATGTGTTAACACCTATGAAAGCACACTTTAGATACCCAAAGTGTCTGAGAAGCAGAGTGAATACGAATGTGAAAATGAACTAATTCTCCTATGAAGGCAGGCTATCCATCTGCCAAATACCAGGAGGTCAGGGTAGTCTCTCCTTTTTAATAGCAGAGTGAGTTACAGTATGTAAATTAATTATCTTATCAACGTGGACTAATTCTCCTATCAACAGCTAACATGGGGTGAAGATAGCTTCTGTTTATATTTGAAAATAATCAAACATCTATTTTAAAGTATGTGTCTCATGCTTTAAGACTCCTGATTGAGAGGGAGTGGCCCCTGGTGCAGTGGTTAAGTGCTCGGCTGCAGTTTGAGCCTACCAGACGCTCCACAGGAGGAGGATGAGGCAATGTGCTTCCACAAAGGTTGACAGCCTTGGAGACCTGGGGGGCAGCTCTCCTCTGTCCTACAGGGTCACTACAAGTCCAAATCGACTGGATGGCAGTGGGCCTGGGTTTTGGTTTAATAATTCAGCAGCTGTTTTCTTCACCTTTCATTATAAAGGGAGATTAATTTAACTCGTCATTTCTATTCCCCTCAAGTAAATCCTCCTCCTTACCAGGAACCAGTAACTGAAGCTCTTTCTCTCTGGATATCGTGGTACCTAGGTGACCTCAGGTTAGTCTTTTAAACGATTTGGCTCTTTTCTCCTCAGCTCTGGTAGCATAGTGCCTAAGGCACTTGACTGCTAACCAGAAGGTTGCTGGTTCCAATCAACCAGCCACTCCTTGGAAGGAAGGTTGGAAAATCTACTTCCATTGTGATACTGCCTCAGCAACCCAAGGAGGGGTCGCTATGAGTCAGGTCTGACTTGATGGCACAAAACAACAACAACAAGATGCATTGAATCCTAAAACTATGACTGATCACATTCCACACTACTCTCTGTGTGTACCAGTCACACAATGTCCTTCAGTTTTCCTAACGTGACCTGGAGGAGCTCTGATGGTGTAGTGGTTAGGGCATTTTGGCTGCTAACCCAAAGGTTAGTGGTTTGAACCCACCAGCTGCTCCATGGAGGAAAGATGGGCCATCGGCTTCTGTAAAGCTCTACACCCTGGAAACGCAATGGGGACCCATGGATAGGAATCAACTTGATGGCAATGGGTTTAGTGCGCCATGAAAAACAGAGCGAGTCGGAGAGTGGCTGGGCAGACCCAAAGTGAGAGGAGAGAGAGGACAAGTCATGCTGCCTTGAGAAGAGGACGGGAAAGAGAAGTGGCTCCAGAGAGGAAGGGGGAAGAGAGAGAAGACCGGGAAACAGTGGTCACAGCGGCCCGACCCCAGGCCCACGGGCCCAGCTGCACTTCCGTCTGAGGCATCTGAGATGTTCTCCTTTCTGTCAGTTTTTAAGTATCAGTTAAGGTGGAGAGAATTTCTGACCCTTGAAACCAACAAACTCTGATAAGAACAAAGGGAAACCATGAGAAAGGCCATAAGAACAATGAAAATAAAATATTCACAGTGATCCCAACAAGTACATGACTCCTTCACTCAATGGGTTGCTCCAGATATGAGCTGTGTGCCAAGCACTAGAGATCGGATGGTCAAGACAGGCATGAGATAGGCTCTAACGGAGCCTATGATCTAAGAAAAAACCCCACTGCCATGGAGTCAGATCCAACTCATAGCAACCTCTCCTTGGGTTTCCGAGGTGGTATCTCTATGGAAGTAGGTTGCCCAGTCTTCCTTCTGAGGAGTGGCTGTGGTGTTTGAACCTCCAGCCTTCTGGTTAGCAGGTACATGCCTTAGGCACTACACCAAATCATACAATAAATCAATTAAGTTTCAACAAGCCCACAGTGATGGACTAGCCAAGAAAAGTAGTGTACCAGACTCTATATCGGCAATGCTGGCCATTAGTTGTCCATTTCCTGGAATTTAGGTAAAAATGAGCATGAGCTGTATCATCCGGCTGTGGGGAGGACGCACGTGGAGAGGGGCGCCCTAGGTGTGCCCCTGCATTAGAAGACGGGGCCATGATTTGACATCTCAAGCACGGAAAAGCACGTTTGGGGCTAAGGGGGAGTCCTTTTGTCTCTCACTCTAGTGGAACAGAGTGAGACTTGGAAGTGCAGATAATGCCTCTGCCTTTTTTTATTCCTTGAAGCCACTTTTTTTCTTTTAAACGAAGTAAACATTTTTTTTAATTGAATCATATAATTGGTAAAACTATTTGTCATCTGAGACTCTGTGCCTGTTGGTTTTGTGTATTTCATATTGTTTTCTCATTCCCTCAAAACAACACTAAATTGAATTTGTTGAGTTTTACAGCTGCTATTAAACCAACCAAGAACTGCCGTCAGTAAATCTTGCTCTTTGGGGGAGAATTTCTTTCCTTTCACGCCACAGCTTCTCATCTTGACCTTCACCTCTAAGCAGACCTTGGCATTTAAGGGCACCTGTGGTCTGTGGCTGTGCTAACCACGAACCTGATCTCTTGAGTGGTTTGAAGGCAATGTTTCTCCTCGGCTAATGGTAGCTCAGAATCATAAAAGATATGGCTTATAAAAGCTCTTTGTTTTGCGTTTTGTCTTTGTGAATACGAGAGTAAGTAGGCAAAAATGAGCTACATTAAGAGGCCTTATCATGGAACCAAGATGCCTTCTTATTGCATCTTCATAATATGTGGAAAGTTTCATCTTAAAACATGGTAAAAACTCCATTAAGGAATGGCGCAATGAGAAGCTATCACTCTGAGATGACTTTCTCCTGTGATTGTTTTCCAGTCGTTTGGAGCTGACAGTGTGAAATAGCCTCTTTATATTTCCACAGTGGAAGGGTACATAAATGCCAGTGAGGACCGAAGGAAAGCTCGGGCAGGGGAGGGCACTGACTGAAGGAAAGCAGCAGGACCAACGCTCATGGTGGCAGGGAGGTCACCGTCATAAGGGATGCACAGACATTTGGGACCCAGAGGAACTGGTCACAAAGGGAACTGGTCACAGAGAACCAAAAACCTGAAGCACACCCACTGCCGTGGAGTCGATTCCGACCCACAGTCGAGGACAGAGTGGAACTGCCCACAGGGTCTCCAAGTCTGTCAGTCTTCATGGAAGCAAAGCCCAAACCACACCCACTGCCGTGGAGTCCATTCCGACTCACAGCGCCCCTAGAGGACAGAGAAGAACTGCCCACAGGGTCTCCCAGGCTGTCAGTCTTCAGAAACTGAAGTGAACTGCAGAGTGGCTGATGGGCTCAAATTGCCCACTTTTCAGTTAGCAGCAAAGTACTTAACCACTGTGCTACTAGGGCCCCTATAAAGCAAGACCAAACTCACCACCATTGAGTGGATGCTGACTCATAGAGACTCTATAGGACAGGGTACTCTTTAATCTTTACAGAACAGACTGCCTCATCTTTCTCCCACAGGGTGGTTGGTGGGTTTGAACCTCCACTGAGGAAAAAGCAGCTTTTCATCGCAGAGCACTCAGCAGGGAGGCAGGAGGGAAAAATCCTCACTTCTGGCTCCTGGCAGTGGAGGAAGGAGTTTAAAATAGAGAGGTTATACATATTCATCGAGAGAGGATGGCCAAAGATTGGGATTGGGTGAATTCATTGCACAAGCGCACCGGATGTCCAGCCTTGTGGGGGATTGTTGCTGTTTTCGTTATGTGCCATGGAGCTGGACCTGACTCATAGTGACCCCTCCTTGGGTTTCCAAGGAAGTAGATTGCCCAACCTGCCTTCCGAGGAGTGGCTGGTGGGTTTGAACCACCAGTCTTTTGGTTAGCATTCAAGTGCCTTAGGCACTACGCTACCAGAGCTCCCATGGGGGGTTAAGGGGGTCAATTCCGTTTAGTCGGACTTCTCACTTTATAAACGGGTCTGTGTTGTCTGGTCCACTCACTTTCACTCCCTTCTGTGGTTGAGGTCATCTGGAAGGTTTTGTTGTTGTTGTTAGCTGCCATTGAGTTGTCTCCGACTCATAGTGACTCATGTACAGAAGAACGAAACACTGCCCGGTCCTGTGCCAGCCCCAAGATCTTTGCTATATCTGAGCCCATCTTTGCACCCACTGTGTCAATCCATCTCATTGAGGGCCTTCCCCTTTTTCTTTGTCCCTCCACTTTGCCAAGCATAATATCCTCCTCCAGGGAATCGTGCCTTCCTACAACATGACCAAAGTAGGAGATGAAGTCTGGCCATTCTCGCTTCCAAGGAGCATTCCAGCTGCACTTCCTCCAGGACAGATTTGTTAGTTCTTTTAACAGTTCATGATACTTTCAGCATTCTTTTCCAACACCACAACTCAAAAGCATCAACTCTTCTTTGGTCTTCCTTGTTCATTGTCCAGCTCTCACATGCATATGAGGTGATTGAAAATACTATGGCTTGTGTCAGGCGCACCTTAGTCTTCAAGCAAACATCTTTGCTCTTCAGCACTTCAGAGGTCCTTTGCAGCAGATTTGCCCAATGCTATATGACATCTGACACCTTGACTAGTGCTTCCATTGGTGTTGATTATAGAACCAAGTAATATGAAGTCTTTGACAACTTCAATATTTTCTCCATTTATCATGATGCTGCTTGTTAGTCCCATTGTGAGGATTTTTGTTTTTTTTATATTGAAGTGTAATCCATACTGCAGACTGTAATCTTCAATCTAAGTCAGTAAATGTTTCAACTCATCCTCACTTTCAGTGAGCAAAGTTGTGTCATCTGCATAACACATGTTGTAAATGAGTCTTCCTCCAATCCTGATGCTACGTTCTTCTTCATACAGTCCAGCTTCTTGGATTATTTGCTCAGCATACAGATTGAATAAGTGTGGAGAAAGAATACAACACTGATGCACTCCCTCTTGATTTTAAACCACACAGTGTCCCTTGTTCTGTTAGAATGACAGCCTCCTGGTCTATGTACAGGTTCCTCATGAGCACAATTAAATGTTCTGGAATTCTCATTCTTCTCAATGTTATCCATAATTTGTTACGATCCACACAATCAAACACTTTTGCATAGTCAATAAAACACAAGTAAACACCTTTCTGGTATTCTTTGCTTTGAGCCAAGATCCATCTGACATCAGCAATGATATCCCTAGTTCCATGTCCTCTCCTGAATCCAGCTTGCATTTCTGGAAGTTCTCCGTCACTATACTGCTGTAACCATTTTTGAATTATCTTCAGTAAGATTTTACTTGTTTGCGATATTAATGATATTGTTTGATAATTTTCACACTCTGTGGGATCACCTTTCTTTGGAATGGGTACAGATATGGATTTCTTCCAGTCACTTGGCCTGGTAGTTGTCTTGCAAATCTCTTGGCATAGCCGAGTGAGTGCCTGTAGTGTGGCATCCTTTTGTTGAAACATCTCAGTGAATATCCCGTCAGTTCCTGGAGCCTGGTTTTTCATCACTTCCATCAGTGCAGCTTTGACTTCTTCCTTCAGTACCATTGGTTCTTCATCATATGCCACCTCCTGAAATGGATGAATATCAACCAGTTCTTTTTGGTACAGTGACTCTGTGTATTCCTTCCATCTTCCTTTGATGTTTCCTGCATCATTCAATATATTGCCCATAGAATCTTTCAATATTGTAACACAAGGCTTAAATTTCCTCTTCAGTTCTTTCAGCTTGAGAAACGCCAAGTGTGTTCTTCCCTTGTGGTTTTCCAACTCCATGTCTTTATACATTTCTTTATAATAATTGACTTTGTCTTCACAAGCTGCTCTTTGAAATCTGTTTAGCTCTTTTATCTTGTCATTTCTTCCATTTGCTTTAGCTTCTCTTTGTTCAAGGGCAAGTTTCAGAGTCTCTTCTGATATCCATTTTGGTCTTTTCTTCCTTTCCTGTCTTTTTAATGACCTTTGGCTTTCTTCATGGATGATGTTCTTGAAGTCATCCCACAATTCCTCTGGTTTTCTGTCTTTGGTGTTCAATGCATCACATCTATTCTTTAAATGATCTATAAATTCAAGAGGAATATAATCAAGGCCATATTTTGGCTCCACTGGACTTGTTTTAATTGAATTCAATTTCAACTTAAATTTGCAAATGAGCAGTTGATGGTCTGTTTCACAATCAGCTCCTGGCCTTGTTTGGCTTGAAGATATTGACCTTCTCTATCACCTCTTGCCACAGATGTAATCAATCTGATTCCTGTGTATTCCATCTGATGAAGTTCACCTGTATAGCCACCTTTTGTGTTGTTAAGAGAATGTATTGTCAATGAACAAGTTGTTGGTCTTGCAAAATTCTTTCATGCCATCTCTAGCATTATTTCTGTCACCAAGGCCAAATTTTCCAACTACTGCTGATTCTTCTTCATTTCCAACTTTTGCATTCCAGTCACCAGTGATAATCAGCACATCTTGATTGCATATTTGGTCAATTTCAGACTGCAGAAGTTGGTAAAAATCTTCAATTTCCTCATATTTTGCTTTGGTGGTTGGTGTGTAAATTTGAATAATAGTATTAACTGGCTTTCTTTGTAGGTGTATGGATATTATTCTATAACTGACAGTATTGTACTTCAGGATATATCTTGAAACATTCTTTGTGATGATGAATGCCACACCATTCCTCTTCAAATTGTCATTCCCAGCATAGTAGATCATATGGTTGTCTGATTCAAAATGACCAAAACCAGTCCATTTCAGCTCACTAATGCCTAGGATATCAATATTTATGCGTTCCATTTCATTTCTGACAACTTCCAATTTTCCTAGATGCATTCTTTGTACATTCTGTGGTCCAATTATCAATGGATGTTTGCAGCTGTTTCTTCTCCTATTGAGTCGTGCCACTTCAGCAAATGGAGCCCCCTGAAAACTCTACTTTATCCATATCATTGAGGTAGGCTCTACTCTGATGAGGCAGTTCTTTCCCAGTCATATTTTGAGTGCCTTCTGACTTGAGGGGCTCATCTTCTGGCACTGTATCAGAGAATGTTTCAGGGCTATTCATAAAATTTCCCAGTAATAAATCAGACAGTGTTTCACTGCTATTCATAAGGTTTTCACTGGCCAATTCTTTGAGAAGTGGATGGCCTCTTCCTTCTTCCGAGCCTGTCTCAGTCTGGAAGCTCCAACAAAACCGTCCACCGTGGGAACCCCTGCTGGCACAGCCTCCAGCCCCACAGCAACATGCAAGCCACCCCAGTATGGCAAAATGACAAGTTCATCTCCCTTATCTGTTCCAACTGCTCTGCTCACTTTCTGGGCTACCCTCTTCCTGTTCCTGCCACTGCTCCCTGCCATCTGTGGCTCTCCCCTGCCAACCTTACCTGTTCCAGCCATTACCCTGTCTGCCACTGTTCCCTGCCACCTGTTTTGGTCCTGGCTTTATTGGTGAGTAACAACTGACCTTTGAAAAATAACTTTAAGTAAGTTACTTGAAGTTCTAAGAACCATAATGACTTGGTACAACAGAGTTTTACTGAGGAAACTAAAATGAATGTTCATTTATTGTTCAGGTTACCTAACTTCATATTCTTAGGAGGGGGCTTGCTGGTGATTCCTTCCATCAACACCATGTTTGATTTGGAATA
>NW_006921972.1:2788926-2829820 GCF_000298275.1 Orycteropus afer afer
CACCACCCCCACCCCAAAAAAACACAAGTCACAGTTAGGTATCAGTCTTTAGGAGAACAAACCATTCGAACCCAACGGTTGTAATCAATAAGTAATGTGAAACTTTTACCATATAAAAACGAATTCAAGTGAAGAAATGTAGAAATGAAATCCACACTTGACACAGAAAAAGGGCTTGAGAGTGACCTACTTCTAAATAATTGATGAAGAACTAATTAATAGTGAATTTTGTGTCTCTTATAATTACTACCATTGGTTAAACTGAACACTAATAAATATCACATTAGCTATTGAAAAGTTCATTTTTGTTAGTATTACTAATCCTGCCCTCCAACACCCCTGAGAAATTATCTCTTTGCAGCTGAAAGATTCTGCCCCCTCCCTCCTTTAAAAAGGGGGACCGACTGGCTCTTGGGGACAATAATTTTAACACATTTCTATAAATAACCTTGAAAATAATTCTCAACTGTTGAGGTCATATCATTTAATTATAACCATAAGAATTAGATTAAACTGGTATTAATTTTTACAGAGTGATTGAAATTGAAATACAACGTTCTTACTTTTTTCATAATACCATCTTTAACAAAAAAACAAGCACACATAACCCGTGTAGAAAGTGTCTTTCCCTTGAACCAAATGCCAATTACCTAACAAGGAATATAAGGAGCTCTCGTGGCTTAGTGGGTAAGGCATTTGGCTGCTAACCAGAAAGCTGGGAGCTCATACCCTCAGCTGCTCCATGAGAGGAAGATGAGGCAATCTGCTTCTCTGTCCATAAATCAGATTAACAGCTTTGGAATCCCAATAGGGGTTGCTGTGAATTGGGATCCACTCGAGGGCCGTGGGTTTGGGTTTTGGAATAGGTATTATTTTCATTTCAGTCTTCCATTTGCTGCCTGAGTTAGGCAGGATTTGGGTCGGTTGGTTGGTTACTTGGCCAATCATTTGCTTTCTGCTGAAGAGCAGAAATGGGCATTTCAATGTTCTGATAAATTGCATTTAGAAAAGAAACTGCATCTGGTTTATAATAAAGAAAGACATGAGCAAGAAATTCATTTATAGGAAAGTCACCTAAGTGTCAGGTGTCTGCCTGTCCAAATGTCCTGTTGTCATCTTTCCATGCAACATCTTGTGAGATAAACTAGATCAACATTGGGTGTGGCTGAAATAGATCCTGAACCAAGTTCACTTTAGAAATCAGAAAGTTAAATTCTAGAAAATAATGAAAATATTTACTCTTTGTTTCTTTGGTGGTTTCTATCCCAGTCTCCTTTTAAACCATAGTTCTGAGCCAGGACGGGTGTGGTTTTCGGTTGCGCAGCCACCAAGCTCTTGCCTTTACCATCCTGTGAGTAAATGTGTATCACAGATGCTGTGTAGGATCCGTGAATGGAGCTCTGAGAAGCATGTGCTTCAGACGCTACCAGAGTTGTTGCTGGGCACTTTCTCTATCCATTATGCAAATAGTTTGACTTATTAATAATTGAAGTGGCAACACATTAATAATTAGGATCTCCATTACAAATCTGACCTTTAATTGAATTCTATAGGAAGAGGCTGAAAAATGAGCCTCTTAATTTATGCTAAGAATAAAGGTGAAAAACCATTTTCCTCGTCAATCTATTTGCCCTCGTTCTTGGTAAACCGCAAACGTTGAAGGAAGATTGTCGGCAGCCATTTTCCTCCCCATGGTGTCTGGTTTCTGTGAGTGATCCATTGAGAACAGTTCAGGGCACGGATGGGCCCCTTGGGAAGCTAAGCCTGTGCAGAGGTGAGGAAGCCAGCATCAGGCGCAGGCGTGTCCATACACAGCCCCCAGCACAGACATTTCAAGATTGGTCAATCCAGACTCAGCCTGAGGAACCCGACCCATCAGTGTGACTGGGTTTTCTCTTCTTTTTCTGTCATGTAAGTGCAGTGATGGACTCCACCATGTGTCCACCCAGCCCTTATTGCACACAGGTTCATGAATGCTGGCCAACCCTGCAGAACGGGGTGGGAAGGTCAAGGTTTGGGAGACAGGACCTGAACCTCATGAGTACTGTGAGGATGGGGCAGGCCACGAGAGACAAGTGCCACTGTGAGCGCCTGCAGTGTCTTTTTTCTCTCTCACTGAGAGCAGTTTGTAGCTGTTGGAGCTGGGACTTGTCTCCTTCTCGGGTTCTTCACACACGATTCCTCGCTTCCAGGGACTGTGCTCACCGTCAGGACTAGAGAGAGAGAGAAAGATTTCTAAAAAGTGGGGTAAAGGTAGCCTCTTACCAGTTATATGAAAATTAAATATCTTTGCTTAACAAGTAGTACATACAGATGAAGACAAGGAGCCTGGTTGGGGCAACAGATAAGTGCCTGGCTCCTAAGGGAAAGGTCAAAGACTCAAACCCACCCAGCGGTTCTGCATGAAATAACCCTCGTGATCTGCTCCTAGAGATATGATAGCCACGAAAACCCGATGGGGCAGTGGTACTGTCACACGAGGAAGCTACAAGCTGGAATCTGCTCCAGGGTACCCAACAACAACAAGAGCAACAACAAAGATGAGGGCTAACAAAGGAAGCAGGGAGGGGACTTGGGTGAGCAGGCAAAGCTCTAACGGTGTTCGTTTTGGCCATTCCTCTTGGCTTGATGTGAGAAGAATTTCCACCAGGACTGTCCCAGCAAATACACCAGAGGATCTCTACTGACGTTCCACCAGGTGACTTTCGCTCCCCTCAGCTTGCTACCACTGAAGCATGTATACACACGTTTGTGTCCTTGGCACCTACATTCCCATACTACACACAACACGCCTTTACAGAGAAACATGAAGCAGGCTGAGATCATGTTAACAAGGTCGGATTTACAGCCTTATAGAGCTAAAAAGGAGAATACAAACAGGAAGATGCCAAACGTGTTTTGCTTGGCCTGCATAATTCTTCAGCCGAACCAAAACCACACTCAGTGCTGTCGTGTCAGATCCGACTCATAGCAACTCCTCCTTGGGTTTCCAAGGCAGTATCACTATGGAAGTAGATTGCCTACTCTTCCTTCTGAATGCATATATATAATTTCTTTTATTTTAAAATTTATTTTATCTTAACTGTCAATATTTAGATATTGAGAGATTTCAGAAGACAATTGGGATCTCTGCTTTCTTTGAAAAAATTGGAAGATTTAACAACATTAGACCCACTTTTTGCTCAAGACAATTGACTATTGTTGAATGAGAAGGACCCCATTAGGAAGGCTAATGATGGATCCCCTTGTCTCATTTGAAATGATCTGCCCTTTTTGGATCCCTCTCTCCACTAATCTGCTATCAAGCCTCCCCCTAACAGCTAGCTCAGTACCTGTCCTTAGCTGCATACTGGAGCTCTAAGAAATCTCCTCTTGGAACATCACCTGAAGAAGGTGATCCTTGTATCTCCATTCAAAGACAATCTGATGGTCTTGATAGCTACTGGTCAGTGCATAGGTTTCTCTCTGAGACTTGAATTTGCATTTCTTCCCTTGAGAGTATTATGCTAAATTGAATTCTGGAAGATATAATAAATTTGAGGAGTTTTCCACATGCTTACATGTAAAGAGTTAGGATGACAACTACCAAGAATGGATTGACTAATAGCAGTCACTTCCCACTACCCCACTTGAGATGATCTGGAGCTCATTGTAAGAAAAGGAAATTGATATTGCTTTTTAAAGTGTTGAGAAGAGCTGACATCTTGGACAATGTTCCCTTTCTTGTTTCCTCGCAATATAATTCCCAATCGGAATCAGGCTTGATCCCAAAGAACCCCCCTCCTTGTCAAAGCTCATTTAAAAATGAGTATTCCCTGGTTTTACACACACTCTATGAATACAGCATTATTATAAAGTTATTAATATTAATGGGCAATTTATTGCTCACAATCAACCTTGGACAAAGACACTTATCTATTGTCCCAGAACGAATAATAATTTGTGTTGAACACGTAGATAAGACTGGTAATTTACTTAAATGAATGGTTTCATTGATGTTATTCCCATGAGGAAGGGGAGGCTGGGTTGTTAAAACACAAAAGACACGTCATCTGGTCATTTTTCCTACTTCTTTGTGCCACTGTGTGACAGGGTGGTATGCGAAGGTGGGGCAGCTGCGAGTCCCACCCCTGGGGGGAGGTTTCATCCCTGATAATAAGAAAAAGCAGATCAACTTGTAGCCAATCTTATTCTTGTTTTTAAATCTCTCTAGACAAACTCCCTTTGATCCCCACACCTGGGTGAACTGCTCCCCTTCAAGTCCTTTGTGTCCCCCAGTGTGCAGCTACTGTACATGGACAAGAACAGCATCAGACACCATGATCCTGTGCCCTGCTCTATGTGTAGCAACCAGACGACCTCAGGCAGATAAAAGGTCAAGAGAGGCTCACGTGTCCTTCCTGCACTGTAACGGGTACACGTGTGTGAATAGAGGAAAATAATAAATGCTCCAGCTCTTAAGGCTGTGTTTGAAGTTTAAATGAGTTAACACCTGAGAACACACTTCAAAATCATGAAACACTATTCAACATTATAATTGATTTCCATGACTAATTAATCATGGCATCTCATAGATGTGACATGTGGCACTACAGAGTGTGTGCATGTATACACACAGACAGGGAATCATAAAAACAACTAGTTCTTTTACCAAATAAACAGAAGTAGCTGTGTGACACCATGATGATTGATATAGAGTGCCAACTTGGCTGGACTGTGCTGCCTACTTGTCTGGTCAAATGCTAGTCTAGATGTTTCTGTAGGGTATTTAGTAGGTGGGTTAACGTCTACCTGCAGCTTCTTTTAAGTGACTAGATCACTGTTGATCATGTGGGTGGGCCTCATCCAATCAGTTGAAGATCTTCAAGCAGAAACTGTGTTTTGGTTCTCTAGTGCTGCTCTAACTGAAGATACCACACATGGGTGGTTTTAAAGAACAAGAGTTTATTCTCTTACAGTTTTGGAGGCCAGAAGTCCAAGTTCAAAGAGCCAAGCTCTGGGGGCTGGGTGAAATTCCCTCCAGCTTGGGCTTCAGCTCTGCCTCTTGCTCGTGGCCCACTGAAGTGAGAGGTGCTGCTTCACTCAGGCAGTTGCTGATTGCTGAGGCTGACAAACTCAAGGTCAACAAATAAAATGACACAGTCCCAATATTACCAAACAACATGGCAGGCCACTAATTCAAGTCCAAAGACTGTCCCAAAATTGGCAGACAACATGGCAGGCTTCTGAATGATGACTTGGCTACCTGCAGGGTCCAAGCATGGAAAGACATTTCCCAATGCTTCTCTTTAAATATGGAAAGCAGACCACATCCTTAAGGCAGCTACTCAGATTTTCCAGTAGATTCCACCATGGAGTTGATTACCTGTCTTATCATGGGGAATAACTACATCCAGCTGTCCAGCCACTCAAAACAAGGCCCAGACAAGTTCACACATAACCTTAACTACCACACAGCTTTCCCAGAGAAGGAATGTTGCTTCAAACTCTAACATAGAAATCCTGCCTGACCTTTCACCTCCCGATCAGCCCAAAAGATTTTGGACTTATTGGTCCTTACAGTGCCACTTCCTTGGCCTCAGTCACATATGTAGACACAGAGATAGATTTATAGATATATACAGAGGGGGAAAGTAAGCATGAGAGGTGTGCTTGCATGCACACACACACACACACACATCTCGTATTGGTCTTGTCTCTCTGGAGAACACTGACAGTTACTAAGTTCCATTAAGAATATGTTGTATGACACTAGGAAAACACATTAAAAGCCCTTCAAAACCCCTCCCAGGGACATCAAGCTCAATCGACATAACATACAGCTCAAAAACATCATTCCACATCTTACTTTGGTGAGTAGAAACCAGGATCTTAAAAGCTTGCAAAGGGAGTTCTGGTAAGATGTTGGAATAGGCAGAAAGACTGCACAGACCCTCTTCAAGAAAGAAAAGGGGAACCAATTAACACAGATAGAGAAGATAATCCTGGAGCTCTGAGCTTTGAAGGAAGGATATAGAAGTGGACTAAACTCCAACTAGCAGAAGAATTTTCATGAAAACACCAAAAATGGAAACATATGGAGCTGCACTCTGGCAGCAATCCTGACAACACCGTCAGCTTGGATATGGCCGAGTGGTGTTAGGATCTAAAAATTAACCTAAAGATCATCCCTGCTAACCTGGGGCTCCATGGAGGACTGCACTGGTGGCCTGTGAATAAAAGGGGAAGCAGTGGAGAGGAAGGCAGGCTGAGCTGTGGACTTTTATCTGTCCAGAGGGTGCAGCCATTTTGAATGTTTACAAGCAGTTTGACCATTTTGGATATTTAAAACAACAACATTCTCCCAGATTCCAGGGACTTAACAATAGCCTCTGCTTGCTGGGAACCACAAGGTGCTGATGACTGAAAAGCTTAACTTAATAAGTGAGAGCCACCACTTCCTTCTCCACTGATGGGCCAACAATAAACAACCACCGAGAAGAGCCTGAATCACCCTTAGCTGCCCTTCACAAACAGTTAACAGAGACCTAAATACAACAATGTCACAATGTCCAGGACACAACAGATCATCACAGTCCACACAAAGAAGCAAGATAAAGTGGTAGAAACAAGGAAGCATGACACAGACCCTGAACATATCCCTGAGAAAGAAGCAGCATTAGGACTCCCTGATAAGGAATTCAAAAGAATTATATTTAGGTATTTTCAAAGGATTGAGAGAAAATTATATACAAGGAAAAGAAGGCCAAAACCCTAGAAGAATTTTGGAAGAAAATAAAGGACAAAATGAAAAATTAAAAATGATTCAAAATCTACAGATAGAAATCCAGAAGATTAATACTAAATTATCAGAAATAGATAACACATTGAAAGGGCAAAGGAGTAGAATTCATGCAGTGGAAGACAGAATTAATAAGACTGAAGACAAATACCTGAATACTTCTTTGGAAAATGATCAATCAGAAAAAAAGATTAAAACAAAATGAAGAAAGCCTAAAGTTCATGTGGGATACCATCAAAAAGAATAACTTATGTTTCATTGGAATTCCAGAATAGGAAGAGCAAAATAAAACCACTGGGAAAATTGTCCAAGATTTGTTGGAAGAGAACTTCCCTGATATGATGAAAGATGAGAATATATCCATTCAGGAAGTCCAATGAACCCCAAACAGGATAGACCCCAAAAGAAAATCACCAAGAAAAACCACCATCAAACTCATCAAAACCAAAGACAAAGAAAAAATCCTGAAAGCAGCACAGGAAAAACAAAAAGTTACTTACAAAGGACAACCAATAAGAATAAGCTCTGATTTCTTAGCAGAAACCATGCAAGTGAGAAGGCAATGGGATGGTATACATAAAAACTGTGAAAGAGAAAAATTTTCAGCGACAACCAAGAATTATATACCTGGAAAAACTGTCCCTCAAATATGATGGTGAAATTAGGGGATTTCCAGATAAGCAGAAACTAAGGGAATTTGTTAAAACCAGACCAACCTTACAAGAGATGCTAAAGGGAGTCCTTTGAACAGAGAACCAAAATTAGCAAATAACAACTGGCCATTAATACACAAGATAACATAACCCAGAAACCACACCTATAGACAAATCCAAAGTAAAATGAGCTTATGAGATTGTAAACAAGGAACAAGAGACATCAATTGACAAAAAAGGAGAACGACAAGCCAAAAAAGGGAAAATACTGTGTAGTCACAAAACTTCTAAATGGTGAGGAAGTCAAGAGAGTTGCAAGGTAGAATGGATTGTTCCAAACTTGGAGAGAAAATTATAAATCACAGGGTAACCTCAAAGAAAAATGATAAAACTTCACATCACAATAAAAAAGAGGACAAGCATAAATATTCAGCATATACTAAAACAATAGCAACAAAGGAAATGATAACGCAATTCATAAACATAATGAGCTCAGCACAGAAAATAATATGGAACAAAGAAACCAGGGACACCATGAAAAACCACATAACAAAATGACAGCAACCAATTCATACTTGTCGATAATTACACTGAATGTTAATGTATTAAATGTACCATTCAAGAGATGGAGAATTGCAGATTGGATAAGAAAACAAAACCCATCAATATGCTGTCTACAGGAGACACACCTTAGAGAGAAAGACAAAAATAGACTAAAAATCAAAGGTTGGAAAAAGATATATAAAACAAATTACAACTGTAAAAGAACAGGAGTGGAAATATTAATTTCTGATCAAATTGACTTTAAGACAAAAACTACCATACAAGGCAAGGAAGGACATTATATAATGATTAAAATGTTAATTGAACAAGAAGATATAACTATGAAAATATCTATGGATCTAATGAAAGAGCCCCAAAATGCATAAATCAGACTTTAAAAGAGTTGAAAGGCAAATAGATGACTCCACAGTCATGGTGTTGTTATTATGTGCCCTCGAGTCAGACCTGACTCATAGCAACTCCTCCTTGGGTTTCTGAGGACATATCACTATGGAAGTCCAACCTTCCAGAAGGAAGTCCAACCTTCTTTCTGAGGAGTGGCTGGTGATTTTGAACCACCAGCTTCCTGGTTAGCAGTCAAGTGACTTAAGCACTATGCTACCAGAGCTCCTACAGTCATAGTAGGAGACTTTAATACACCACTGTCAATGAAAGATAGAACAACTGGAAAGAAACTCAACAAAGATGCAGAAGAGCTAAATAATACAATCCACCAACTTGACCTTATAAACATCTACAGAGCACCTCATCTGACAATAGCACAATATACATTCTTTTCCAGTACACATGGAACATTTTCCATGATAGAACATATGTTAGGCCATAAAGTAAGATTTCATAAATTTAAAAATATTGAAATACTGCAAAGCATCCTCTCAGATCATAATGCTATCAAATTAGAAATCAACAATAGAAAGATCAACAGAAAAAAGAGTAAGCACATGGAAACTGAACAACTTAAGAAAGACTGGGTAAGAGAAGAAATAAAAAAATGAAATTCAAAAATTTCTTGAATCAAATGAGAATGAATATACTGTACCAAAATCTTTGACACACAGCAAAAGCAGTGATCAGAGGCCAATTTATAGCAATAAATGCGCACACCAAAAAAGAAGAAAGAACCAAAATCAACACTTTAAACCAACTTCTCCAACAATTAGAAAAAGAACAGCAAGAAAAGCCTACAGTCACCACAAGAAAGGAAATAATAAAGATTCCAGCAGAAATCAATGAAACAGAAAATAGAAGGACTATAGAAAAAATCAGCAAGACGAGAACTTGGTTTTTTGAAAAGATTTATAAAATTGACAAATCACTGGCAAATTTAACAAAGGAAAAGAGGGAAAGAATACAAATAACACAAATAACAAATGAAATGGATGACATCACAGCAGAATCAACTGAAATAAAAAGTATATCAGGATACTATGAAGAACTATACTCCAACAAATTTGAAAATCTGGACAAATGGATAGATTTCTAGAAACACGACACTTACCTAAACTAACACAGACTGATATGGAAAAGGTGAACAGATCCATAACAAAAGAAGAAATTGAACAGGTCATCCAAAAATTACCAGCAAAAAAGTCCTGGCCCAGACGGTTTCACCAGAGAATTCTACCAAACATTCAGAGAAGAACTGACACCAATTTTACTCAAGCTATTCCAAAACATAGAAAAGTATGTAATCCTCTATAACTCATTTTATGAAGCAAGCGTAACCTTAATACCAAAACCAGGCAAAGACATCACTCTAAAGGAAAACTACAGACCAATATCCCTCATGAATATACATGCAAAAATCTTCAACAAAACCTAGCTAATAGACTCCAACAATATATCAAGAAAATAATTTATTATGACCAAGTAGGGTTCATACAAGGTATGCAATGATGGTTCAACATTAGAAAAACAATCAACATCATCCACCACATAAATAAAACAAAGAAAAAGAACAACATGATCATATCAATTAATGCAGAAAATGGATTTGATAAAATCCAACACCCATTCTTGATCAAAACTCTCAGCAAAATAGGGAAATAATTTTTCAACATAATAAAGGGCATCTATGCAAAACCAACAGCCAACATTCTCAATGGAGAGAGACTGAAACTATTCCCCTTGTGAACAGGAACCAGACGAGGATGCCCTCTATCACCATTTCTATTCAACACTGTATTGGAAGTCCTAGGGCCATAAGGCAAGAAAGGGAAAACAAAGGCATACAAATTGGTAAGGAAGAAGTCAAACTATCCCCATTTGCTGAAATACCTATACCTAGAAAACCCAAGAGACTGTCAAAAATCTACTGGCACTAATTGAGAGATTTAGCATTGTGGCAGGATATAAGATTAACATTCAAAATCAGTTGGATTCCTCTACACCAGCAAAGAGATTGCTGAAAAAGAAATAAGGAAATCAATACCATTTACAATAGCTACCAAAAAAATAAATAAATAAAATACTTGGGAGTAAATTTTACCGGGGACCTAAAACACCTCTATAAAGAAAACTGTAAAAATCTACTTCAAGGAACCATAAGAGATCTACATAAATGGAAGAACATCCCATGCTCATGGATAGGAAGACTGAACGTTGTGAAAAAGTTAATTCTACCCAAAGCAATCTATACATTCAATGCAATCTCAATCCAAATCCCATTAACATTTTTTAAGGATATGGAAAAACCAATCCCTATCTTTATATGGAAAGGAAAGAGACCTCAGATAAGCAAAGCACTATTGAAGAAGAAGAACAAAGTAGGAGGTCTCACACTGCCAGATCTCAAAACCTACTATACAGCCACAGTAGTCAAAAGAGCCTGATATTTGTACAATGACAGACACATAGACCAATGGAATAGAATTGAGAACCCAGAAACAGATCCATTGACCTATGGTCAGCTGATCTTTGACAAAGGGCCTAAATCCATTAAATAAGAAAGAGAATGTTTGTTTAATAAAAGGTGCTGGCAAAACTGGACATCCATTTGCAGAAAAATGAAACAAGATCTGTACCTCACACCACACACAAAAACAGACTCCAGATGGATCAAAGACTTCAATGTGAATCCTAGAACTAGAAAGTTCCTCAAGTAAAAACTAGGGACAAATTTAGGAGCCCTAATATATGTCATAATAGACTATCAAGCATAACCCAAAATGCACAAATAGCAGAAAAGAAACTAGATGAATGGGACCTTCTAAAAATTAAATTTTTATGTGCTTCCAAAGACTTCTCAAAAAATGTCAAAAGAGAACCTACAGATTTGGAAAAAAAAATATTTGGCAATGACATATCTGACAAGAGACTTATCTCTAGAATTTATAGAATACTCCAAAACCTTAAGAACAAAAAGACAAATAATCTAATTTAAAAATGGGGAGAAGACATGAATAGACACTTCACTGAGGAGGATATTCAGGTGGCCAACAAACATATGAAGAAATGCTCATGATCATTAGCCATTAGAAAGATGCAAATCAAAACAACAATGAGATACCATCTTGCTCCACCAGTAGTAGCAAAGTTGAACAAGACAGAAAATAACAAATGGTGGCGAGGATGCGGAGAGATTGGGACTCTTATATACTGCCAGTAGGACTATAAAATGGTACATCCACTGGGGAAAGCAGTATGGCAATTCCTTAAAAAGTTGGAATTAGAAATACCATTTGACCCTGCCATTCCATTACTAGGTATATATCCTAATGAAGTGAGAGCCATGACAAGAACAGACATATGCACACCCATGTTCATTGCAGCTCTATTGACAACAGCCAAAAGATGGAAACAACCCAGGTGCCCATCAACTGAGGAATGGAGAACCAAAGTATGGGACATACACACGATGGAATACTATGCAACCCTAAAGAATAACGTAAAATCTGCAAAACACCACATAACATGGATGAACTTGGGGGACCTTATGTTGAGTGAAATAAGTCAATTAGAGAAGGACAAATATTGTATAAGTCTGTTATTGTAAAATTCAAGGAAAGGTTTATATATGGAAGGGAATTTTCTTTATTGGTTACCAGGGGTAGGAGGGGAGGGGAGGGAACACTGTTAGATAGGTAGAGACAAGTATTGACTTGGGTGAAGAGAAGGGCAATGTACCAAATGTGAGTGGTCAACATAGTGGCTTTGAGGAAGAGGAAGACATAGAGAGGTGTGTGGGAGGTGCAGACAACAAAGATGAACCCTTTTACACATACATTACTGCATTGTCAGTGAAGATAAACATGGGCATACAGGTAGGAAAAAAAAAAAAGAGCTTGTAAACAGCCATCTGGATACAACAACGGGTCTCTCCTCGTCCAGAGCAAAGAAGAAAACCAAAGATCCATGGAAACAATTAGTCCAAGGGACTTGTCCACCATGCGATCTTCAGCCTATATGATGAGACCAGAAGAACTAGATGGTACCCAGCTACAATTGTCAACCACTCAGAGGAGGATCTATGTAGGAGATCCTGGATGGAGTGGGAGAAAAATGTGGAACAGAACTCAAAATCATAAAAAAAGAAAAAAGGGACCAGGTTTGCTGGTCTGATAGAGTCTGGTGGAACCACTGAGACTATGGCCCCTAGCTGCCCTTCAGGTCTGGAATTGAACCCACTCCTGTGGCCTCTAGCCTAACAAAAGACAGCTGAACATTTACATTAGGTAGATATCCTCCTTGGAGAGATCAAATATGGGAGAATAGAAGGGCTGTGTATGCACAGGGAGACAGTCTGGGGGGGTGGGCGGGATGCATGGAGGGAAGGACACCGTAAGAGATAACTATGGGGAGGAAGTGGGAGGGAAGCTGTTGCATTGTGTGAAACTGCAGTCAATGTCATGAGACAAAGTGTATGTGAACTTCTGTATGGAAAATGAATTTGCTCTGTAAACTTTCATCCAAGTCACAATACATTAAAAAAAAAATTCCCAGTTTATTTTATTAAAGCTTGAAATCTTATAAAAAGAGATTTAATGAACATACTGTGCTCACCTGAAATACATGTGAGGAAATCATGGCTATCCAGGATGGTAGAAGAGAAATTATGGAATCAGCAAGTATCCCATGGAAAGAGGCTGAGATATTGTTGTTATGTGCTGTCGAGTCAGACCCAAGTCACAGCCACCCCTCCTTGAGTTTCCGAGGCAGTATCACTACGGATGTAGATTGCCCACCTTCCTTCTGAGGAGTGGCTGTTGGGTTTCAGCCATCAGCCTTCTGGTTAGCAGTCAAATGCATTAGGCACTACGCTAACAGAGCTCCCTAGATATTGCTGTTGTTGTCGTTGTTATGTGCCATCTAGTTGGCCCCGACTCATAGCGACCCCTCCTTGGGTTGCCAAAGCAGTATCACTATGACAGTAGATCGCCCAACCTTCCTTCTGAGGAGTGGCTGGTGGGTTTGAACCGCCAGCCTTCTGGTTAGCAGTCAGGTGCCTTAGGCACTTTGCTACCAGAGCTCCTTAGATATTGCTAGTGGGAGGTAAATGATGGATGGTGTGCAAAACTCACATTTCGTATACATCAAAGTACCTACTGACCAACGCTAACAGAGGTTCTTCCCTACAGTTTTTCACATCAAAGCTGGATAGTAACATTGACAATGTCACTGCATGAGTGCCTATCTCTGAATCCAGCCGCATCAGCCTATCTCTTGTGATAGACCCTGGGTGGAGCTGCCCTTAACCATCCTGTGCTCAAATTGCCCTGCCTTCCCTGAGGCTCTGTGGGAGGCAGGGGGAACACACTGCCACAGAGTCATGGCCACTGCTGGAGACTCTGTGCTCTACCTGGGAAACTGCGTGGCTTTTGCTGAGATGAAGGTGAATACTGGCACTGTGGAGTGACTCTTGGCATCCTTCCTAGAGCCTGGAAGGCTAGGTCAGAGCTGGCAAGGTCAAACACAAGGAGAAGTGATGATGGGCAGAGGTCTCCTCTTGAGCAAACACAGAGGCACAAAGCCTACCTGTTCCACCAAAGTCGAGTTCTAGTTATTGTTTACAAATGGATGAAACTCATTCCTCTTTGTAAATTATCCAAAAAAAAAAAATTATATTTTATTTTCATCGTAACTGAATTTTTTTCTTCTCTTCATTGGTGAGGTCTACAACATAGGAATACACCGGATCCACCTTTATCTTGTGTCTCACTAATTAGTTGCATCTTTTTACTTATTTCAGTTGATTTATAGTTTAATTATTTGAGGTTTTTAGGAGTAAAACCATGTAAATGAACCACTACTTGATGGACTTCATTTTTATCTTATTATCTGAAATTCTGAAAGTACACAATAGAAATAAATAATGAATGTGTCATTGTGATACTACCACTATCTGAAAGGTAGGTTCACCCGGTGGTCATTCAGGAGGATGACCTGGTGACCTGCTTCCGTGGAGATTTCAGCCAGGAAAACCCTACTGAGCAGTCCTGCTCCATTACATGGGGTCATTGTCTTAGCTGTCTAATGTTGCTACAACAGAAATGCCACGAGTGGCTGGCTTTAACAAACAAATTTATCCTCACAGTTGGTCGCTATTGTTACATCCCGTTGAGTCGGCCCTGACTCATACCGACCCCTCCTTGGCTTTGTGAGGCAGTATCTCTATGGAAGTACATTGCCCAACCTTCCTTCCGAGGAGTAGCTGGTGGGTTTGAACTGCCAGCCTTCCGATTAGCAATCAAGTGCCCTAGGCACTATGCTACCAGAGCTCTCACAGTTTAGGAAGCTAGAAGTCCATACAAATACAAGTCCATACAAATACAGATATAAGGCTCCAGGTCTAGGGGAAGATTTTCTCTCTCTGTCGACTCTGAGGGAAGGTCCTTGTCTCCTTTCAACATTTGTGGGCCTGGAATTCCTTGGAGATGATCATGTATCTTGGCATCAATCCTCCCCTGGGTCTAGGAGATTCTCAGCACAGACATCCTGGGTCCAAAGGATACACTCTGCTCCCGGCTCTTCTCTCTTGGTAGTAATCAAGGCCCTTCCTTTCTGCCCACTTGTTTAACCTCTTTTATATCTCAAAGGAGACTAACTCAAGATACAATCTAATTCTGGGGATTGCATCCTATCTCATTAACATAACTGCCACCAATCTTGCCTCATTAACATCATGGAGGTGAGGACTTCCTGCATGGAGGATCATTACATCAGATCACAAGATGGAGGGTAAGCACATAATACTGAGAGTCATGGCCTGGCCATGCAACATATTTTTGAGGGACACCATTCAATGCATAACAGTCACCATGAGCTGGAATCAACTAGACAGCACCCACCAACAACAAATTCTGTGACATTCCTTAAATTGAAGGTAATGTATAATTTTTCTCCCTTGAAAATAGACTAGACCTAGTGCCTTGCTTCTAATAAACAGAATGTGGTGGAGTGGTTCTGAGGGATTTTAAGGCTAGCCTATAAAAAGTGATTTCATTCCTACTTGGACTCTCTGCGTAGTGCAAACGTTACCACACTTGACTGCTAATTCCAAAGGCTTGAGGTTCAAGTCCCTCCAGAATTGCCGTGGAAGAAAGGCTGGGTGATGTGTTCCACAAAACTCAGCCATGGGAAACCATACAGAACACAGTGCTCCTCGGACACATGTGGGGATCGCGGGTCAGAGTGGGCCTCGGACACATGTGAGGAAAGACACAGTGGGCCTCTGACACATATGGGGACTGAGGGTGAGCATGAGCCTCGGACACGTGGGGACTGAGGGTCAGAGTGGGCCTCGGACATGTGGGGAAAGACAGTCAGAGTGGGCCTCGGGCACACATGGGGACTTAGGATCAGCATGGGCCTTGGACACAGGTGCAGTCCAAGGGTCAGAGTGGACTCCATGGCACTGGGTAAGATTGTTGGAACACAATTTTCCTCCTTCTCAATTCAGGATGGTTGTGAATGTTCCTCAAAACACATGTTGTATCGTAAATCCAAACATTCTGCAAACATCTACAAAAATTTTTAAAAATCGTATTGAAAGATTTTTGTTACGTATAGCTTAACCTTTTTACATTTTATCCAGTTTGAAGTAACTTTTACTTAAACTTAAAATGCAAAAAGGTATAATCTATGTGGGTATGGACATTTAATATTATGAATGTAAGATTTAGTATTTGAAAATTTTATTAGAGAAGATATAAAAAATAACTAGATTATTTCTCTCTAATTCCCAATGGGAACAGAGTATGTTTTTGTAACTATAAACAATATCTAGATTTAAGAAATACATATTTATTGCAAAAATTTAGGATACTCAATCTAAAGGGGAAAATATCTTAACAATATAAAAAAAAATGAAAGAAAATGTACTACTGTCATAAAATTATACCTGCTGACAACATTTAAACATTGGCTTATGAAAATACAGAGCAGCACTAGTTCCTCAGGACAGAGAGCCTTTTCTTCCCACACTTGGAAATCATTTACTGCTATTTCATAAAAAAAGAAAAGGCCGCTAGGGTTGCTATGCAACAAAAGTCCGTTTTAGTTTGTAGTGGGTTTGTTAAAGTACTTTATTCTAGGAGTGCTCGGGATATACAGGTGGTCCCTGGGTTACGAACGTCCAACTTACGGACAACTCCTATTTGCTCTTTAATGTTGTATAAACTTGAAAGGGAGGCCTTTCAAATGATTGACCCATCCCCTAATCGCAACAAATTCTTCATCACAATCACCTTCATGTGCTGCATGGGTAGCTGTTAAATCACTGAAGAGGCCCCGAGCCTTTCCTTGCACTAAAGTGAGGCTAAATAAGAACCCTGTGTACCTCTTCCAACTTACCTACAAATTCCACTTAACACACACCATGGAGCAGGTCTCGTTCCTAACCCCAGACTGCCCAGACAGTTAAAATATCTGATTGCCAACTAAAAGTCATTGTGTTCAACAAATTGATAACATATCACATTAATAAAACCATTTCAAATTATACAGTGTCATTTTTCCAAATGATTAGACTAATGTGCTAATTAATTATACCTTTAAAATTATTATAGGTTTCTCTAACAGTGGATTATTCTAGGTAATGATTCCAGAGAGATCCATTTCCTTTGGTGGGAGTGGTGCCACGTAGTATCTTGAAGGAGTTGGGTGCCTCGATACTGTGATGGGTGTTTACTCAGAGTGTCCAAGAAGGTGGATGTCCAAATGAACAACTGTCAACTCACACAAGATTCATTTGCCAACATGGGGTTCTCTTTTCTTCCTGCATTGAAGGAGGCCTGCTGGCATAATGGTTAAGCATGATTGGCTGGTAACCAAAAGGCTGGCAGATTGAATTCACCCAGTGACTCCGTGAAAGAAAGACATGGCATCCTGCTTCCATAAGGTCACTGTCTGGAGAATCTTACAGGGCACTTCTTCTCTGTCACATGAGGTTGCTATGGTTACAACTGTGTGACCGTGCCCAACAAGATACTGGAAAATGCCATTTCTAGAACAGTCTGCTGGATGGTACCCTGCACAGAGTATACAGGTGGAGCACTTAGACATGATCTCAGTCAGGATTGAGCCCACACGAGGAGAGTGGGAAGAGGTGGGCCAAGAAGAGCATGGCTAAAACTCAATGAGCATTTGAATTTGTAGATCCGCCAGCTACAGGCAACAGAGCAGGTTTTCATTTGTAGACTGGTCCCCTAGCCTGTGGTCTCCCTGTTCTCAGTGGAGTGGCAAAGGAACAGCAGGCCTGCCAGTGCCCATGCACACCTGCCAGCTTCCCACCTCTCAGTGGCACCCAGCTGCCCTGGGCTTGCCTCAATGATGAGGAAGTTCGACGTTATCACTGTCAGCAAACCCACTGCTGTGGAGTCGATTCTGACTCACAGCACCCCTACAGGACAGAGTGGAACTTCCCCACAGAATCCAAGGCTATCAATCTTTGTGGAAGCCGACTGCCTTTGCCACCAAAGTATATTCTAAGTGGTGGGGAACCTCGTGGTTGGCATGAAAAACAGCAGCCACGTGACCTATTCCCCCCAATGCAGACCCGGAGCACGTGAAGCCGTGAAGCTGGATGGCAAAGGCTTCAGTCATGTGAGGGTCCTTGTATGTGAGTCATCATGTGCTGACGAATGCAAGGGTCTCTGGGAGAGATTTCACACACCCTGGTTAATTTCATCCTGAGCCATAGGGTGACACAGTCACAGCCAGTCAGCCAAAGAGAGGGGTCACCCTTCTTCAGTTTCTGCGGTTCCACTTACTTTCCCCTTTGTACAGAAGTTTTCAGGCACTTCTTGAATTCTTTTCATGTAGAAGACAGTTAAATAAGACAACTGATGACAAGTCGGAAGGCTTGTTCCCTCCAAGAAACTTCCCTGCCTCTGTGGTTGTTTCCAACCCTATCCTGGCAGTAGTAACATGTTTCTGTACACCGCATTCCAGATGCATTTTGTATTTGCAAATGTACATACCATCTCTCAAAGTATAGTTTCCAGCATCGATTGAATTATAACATATGTATTGTTTTGGAAACTAGCTTTTTTAGTTTTATGTAAAAGCATAACATTGAGACCAGAGTTTTGAGGTCATTTCATTCTTAAATTGCTAAACAATATCATAGAGTAGAAATATGCTTTATCCTGTGATTCCCTTATTGGTGAATTTAACTGTTTCTAGTACAACATATACTTCAATTTTTTTTTTCTTTGTAAAAACTAGACTTGAAAGGACACACTTGCACATGATTCATTCTGCACATGTCAAGTAGAAGACAAACGTAGAATTGAAATTGACGGGTCAAAAATGATGTGCATTGAAAATGCTGATAGATTCTGGCAAATCGTCTTCTGAAAGTTATCTCAGGTTCTATTCCCCAAAACCACATATTGGAATATATATGTCCCACCCCTCTTCATTTCCTTCAGCCTGGGTGCTATCAGGAGGCCCAGTATCTCCACCTGGATAAAGACATTCTCGTTGCTGTATGTGTTGTTTTCCCTAATCACTATATCACTATTTCATATAAATTTGCATTTATTTATTCATCCTCTAAAATAAGATGTTTGACTATTTTTCTATTAATTTTTTTTCCTTATTATCAAGTTGGAATGTTCAAGCAGCCCCTAGAGTATGAACAAGTTCTGTTCCCAAGTCTGTCTTTAAGTTGAATTTGTCCGTAACAACCAGGTATGTTTCGTACCTAACACCAGTTAGTCAAACATTTGTTTCGGTACCTTCTATGTACACAACACTTTAAAGAAACACTTCCAGATACATTAGAGGACCTTTAACATAAAAATATAGAAATGATGCTGTTTTGATGTGTATCACAAAGTGGTGCTCCTTTTTTTTTTATTATTTTTTTAATGAACCATTGTATATACCTGAAATGTTTATTGTGATAGACTTTATGGGATTAGTTTCTAACTATGGGTTGTATGTGCCTTGGATATTCCTAATCTAGAGGCTGCCTATACATAATCATAATTGATCCCATGTTATAAAGTTATTTGCAGGACATGTGTTTTATCTTTGTCTGTCATCCGTATTTATTTGAGCAATGCTTAATGGTGTTTATATTACTCAAAAACTATGACCATTGTCCAAAATAAATTGACTATAGGTGTTGATTTCGGGACTGTCAGTTCTATTCCATTAGTCTATATGTCTATTATTATATTCATGCCACACTCTTTTGATTACTGTAGCTTTGTGAAACCCTCATTCACTGCTGGTGGGAATGAAAAATGGTACAGCTGCTGTGGAAAACTGTTCAGTGGCTCCTCAAAAGTTGAACATAAAACTACCATTTGACCCAGCAATTTTACTCCTCAATTTAGACCTAGGAGGTTGAAAGCATGGCTTCAAAGAGACACATACGCAGCAAGAGTGGGTCACTGCCGCACTGCCCACAACAGCCAGAGAGTGAAACAACACATACACCCATCAATAGAGGAATGGAGAAACAGAAGTGGTACATTACATACACACCATGCAGGGTTACCGAAACCTAACCCATCCCATTGCAGTCAAACTTTATTGTACCTTTTCAGCTTTTGATAAGACAAAGAAAATGAAATAGGTAATTTGAAATATTTTGAGGCTCATATGGCCAAATTTATCTACACAGGTAAAACCCATTTGATCCAACGGAAACTGTAGGGAGCCTGCATTGCTCTCACTGTTTGTGGAGTTTGCGACCGTCCACCCTTGCCGCATTCCCTGGACAGAGGCCGTGGTTCATCCTGTTGGGAGCTTGATTTCCTGGATCAGGGGTGTGTTGTCCCCTGTCTGCACTTCCAGGTGGAAGTGGTCACCAGGCCCCACACTGCTCCTAATCCCTGTTCTCATCACTTCTTGGTAGTAACGAGTTTCTATCTGTTTTGGTCTCTTTGGGAAACACGGCACTTTCCCTGCATGGTTTACCAGTGTGGGGAAGAGGTGTCACACACTGTGCAGGGGTTGCAGGCTCCTGTGGAAGGGCCGTAGTCCTCGTGTGTTACTGACAGCTCTCTACTCCTGAACTGATTTAAAAAAAAGAAAAACAATCCATTTGGGACCAGTGGCTGCCTGCAACCCTGTTCCTCAGTGTTTTCAGAAGAGTGTGGCTAGTGGTGGCTCAAGTGTCTGTGTGATCTATGGATTATTCGAGGGGGTACCTGATTGGAGGCTGTCCTCTGTTCTGGTCTGGACTGGTCTTCCCCATGGCGTGAACTCACACTCCACATCACACAGTCATTTCACAATTCCATTCCAGGATCCCTACAGCATGCGAGGTCACCAGCTCCCCCCGACACACACATATACACAGGGTGACAAGGGTACCACCAGTTCTAGAAAATGATGTCACCCACCCAGAATTTGCAGAGCCGGACCCAGGACTCAGACCTGGGAGTCTGAAGCCTCATTGTTCACACCTTGGAGCACCTGTTTCTATAGAATCTAGTGTAGTATCAAGATGATCTTCCAGCCTCATTAAAAAGGAACACTATGACAAAGGAGGCAGTTGGCCATGGAGACAGTGAGCCACACGTTTGTATATTCCTTCTATTCCTGACTCCCTATGTGCTCCAGGCAAATAGAGACCATTACTGTGCCTACAATGACCACTTGCAAGCTTTTTAACATGAGCCCAGATGAACTGGATGTTCACCATCAGTGAACATTTTGATCACAGCTTCCATAGAAGAATCCTGATCAAAAGGGGGAAATTGTAGAACAGAATTTAAAATTCCCATGGACTCTAGATTATCTAGAGTCATAGAGGCTGGACGGATCCCAAAACTATTGCCCTGAGATAATCTTTAACTCATAAACCAAACACCCCCAAAAGTGTTCTTAAAGCTAAAAATAGCTTAACTAGTTAAGAATGTGTGCCTTGAATAATAGACGGGCCTATGGGGTGAACATTTACATCATGTAGACACACTGCTGGGAGCCATGATTAATTGTGGGAGAACAGAAGGGCTGTGTTTGCATAGGGAGAAATTTGGGGACAGGAAGTGCATGAGATGGAAGGACACAGGGAAGAGGTAACTACAGGGAGGAAGTAGGAAGAGAGCTATTACATTGTGGGGAATTGCAGTCAATGTCAGGAGACAAAATATGTGTGAACTGCTGTATGGAAAATGAATTTGCTCAGTAAAGTTTCACCCAAATCACAATAAAAATTAAAAAAAAAAAAGTTGTCTGCCCTGAGCATTGTGCTTTTCTAAGCTCTATGCAGGCTCAAACAGATGACAGTGACGTGACCGATTACAGAGGGAGATCAGAAGGCAGAGAGTTTATGTCGGGGGGGGCCTCAGGAAATGAGGACGAGAAGGGCTGTACCCTTTGAATAACATCATCAGTGCGGCTGACTTACGTGAAACCACTGAACCGCTGCGGATTGCTGGGTGTAGCCTCAGCAACAAAATCGATATTTGAAAAAGAAAAAGACTGCCTGTTCTTTGCTTTTAAAAGTTATAGTAGTTCCTATGAAATGGTGTCGGAAAGTAGACTGGGCAGACAACCAATTAGCTTTAAGGATTTTAAACAGTGTGAAAGGAAACTACATGGAAAATTACAATACGTGGAGAGTGTCCCCATATTCTACCTGTTGGCATAAGTAAATGGGTGACATTTAGACCACTGCTCGCCTGTCAGCTTGTCCTACTGTGGTGGCCTGCGTGTTGCTGTGAGGCTGGAGGCCATGCCACTGATACTTCTGATCCCAGCAGGGTCCCCCATGGTGGACAGTTTCGGCAGAGCTTCCAGACCGAGACAGACTGGGAAGACAGGCCCTGACATCTGTTTCTAAAAATCACCCAATAAAACCTTAAAGACGATGGCAGAATACTGATGACTACAGTGCTGAAAGATGACCCCCTGGATTGAGGGGCACTCAGGGACCACAGCAGAGGCTCACGCATGACACAGACGTTGAAGATGGTTCAAGGCACCAGAGCCTTGATTGGTTACACGTAAGGTTACACATAAGGTCATCCCGAGCTGCAGCTGCCCTGGGGGCACGCAACAGCCACCATTATGCAGAAATGAGATCAGATGCCCAGCCAGCTGCAGAGCCCCATGTGTATCAGGGCAACACCCAGACCTCTTCCAGTGAATAAAGGCCAGGCCAGATGAGTAGACACTTAGTGCCAGGCCAACAGCTGGGTACCTCCATGTATTATCTCATGGGACTCCACCCCCAACCCCAAACAGAATGCCAAGGACTTACCCCGACTAATCCCAAGGGAGCTCTGGTGGTGCAGCGCTGAAGGCATTTGGCTGCTAACCAAAATGTCAGTGGTTGGAACCCACCAGCCACTCCATAGAAGACAGAGGAGGCAGTCTGCTTCTGTAATGAGGACAGTTTTGCGAACCCAGCATGGGTCACGGTGAGTCAGAATCGACTGGGTGGCTGTGAGTTTGGTTTTCGGTTTTTAAGCCCAAGGATGACCAGAGAAATCACAAGTGAGGTTTGAAGGCATTATTTCTCTGTTGATCCCCTCCCCCTCCCCCAGCCAAGGAAACTGTTCCTTCTTTGTCCTCTGTTTTAGAATTCAAATCGCAAACCATCCTACTGGGGGCTTGGCATCTGGAAATTGGCAAATGTCTGTTCTTTTCCTGTTCATAAGCTGATTTTTTTTTTTTTTTTTCAGAAAGTGAGGAAATGCTGAACCTTTCTGTGGAATATATTATGTTGACGTGGTTACAATCTTCAATAACTTTGAGTAATAGTATTTGTCATGGAAAAGGATTACATGTGCAAAGCAAGGACCCTGTGATCTAGAGAGGCAGGGCCACTTCGCGCGCCTCAGGGACAACGCACTAATCAGCAAAAGGTGGATTGGAAGGGGCAAGCATCAGGCGCGGTGCAGGCGGGCCAGCTCACTCATGCCCGCAAACGCGGTCAGCACTCTGAGTCAGTGGCTGTGATGGGGCAGGGATTGCTCCTGGATCAGGACAAGTATTTCCTGTATGGAGCTGAGTCAATGTGGAGCCTTTGAGTCCGTTGTCTGTGTACACTTATTCCTTCATTTTCCTGACCCTAAATTACAGGTGGCCCTAGCCATAGCCAAAGATCATTCTAGAAGCAATCATGTATTTAAATGTTTGCACACCCATTCCATTTTCTCTGGGAGGTGTTCATTAAAACAAAACAAAACACCTCATTATTTATTCTTGATGAAACTAACACAAATGAATGGGTGGATGTGGACTGTGGGAAGAGGGGGTTTTGCTGTGTCTTGTAGATGAGTCAAACCAACTTTGTTCTGATGTTAATATGGCAATTACAAGGATCATTCAATTTGAGGAAATATGACTGGATAAGTACAATTGCTGCTCAGGACACCAAGCCCCGGCCCTTTCCTAACGACCTCAGCACACAGTGTGTGCATTGGACTATAACCTGGAGTTCTTGTAGTCATTCTTGGCTTTGCTGCATCCCTTTCATCAAGCTGTGGGAGAAAGAATACAAAATAATATTTTAAGGAAATTTGCTTCTTACGGCTGTTGTGCCTCCTTAGACATAAATTACCCTTAAACCACAGTGCTTATTGAATAAAAATTCCATTTCTCTTACACTGACAATCCCTGCGGGGGGAGCAGGGCAAGTGTTCCTCCCCGAGTTGGATCAGCCGAATTGACTGTGACACCAATGTGATTATTACAGTCACGCGTTTTATTTTTAATATTTTACTCTTGACAGATTTATTTCTTTTCGAATCAGAAATATTTCTCCTTCGGAAAAAATATATAGCCCCCTTATATGTTCTGATACCGAAAATTACCAGATGCCAAGCTGTGAACATGAGGAAATTGAAGACCCTTGAGGGTGACCTTAAGAGCCACCAAAGTGGAGGATTGTGATAGAGTGGTTTAGGCAATTCCATTGTAGCGCCTTGGTTCATGAAAAATGAGAAATGGGTTTTCTATTACTAAATATAATGAATTTCCTTTCTGTCCTGTCACAAATTGTCAAACTTCATTAAATGGAAGAAAGATCTACGGCAAACGTTTCCGGAAGGGTGGTATGACTGTCCCCATTATACAGTGGGTAAGAGCTATGTGAGCTTAGATGCCAGTCGTATTTTGACATAAGACCGTACACTAGTTTAGTTAGTCCATGAAGGCACATATTGACCCAGAAATAAAGTATTTTAAAACGGTAGGTACTGAAGTTACATGCAAATGTATCAGATCACGTATATTAAATATCCCATCCAAGGCGTTCTGTGAAGAGGTTAATCCCTTTTTAGCAACAGAAGCAGTTTTATTGGGCCCCTGTCATGGGACAAGACCACCAATTTCTCGGGTAATCCAGTGATGTCCAGGTGACCTGCAAGGCAGCAAATGAGGAAGCAGGACAAGGGGAAGCACCTGGCCTCCCAACAGAGGGCCCCAGGCCACCTAAAGGTCAGGGACATCAAGGTCAACTTTGCGTTGCCTTGTCTGCATCCCTAAAGGCTGCTTGGAAACCTCGTGAAAAAATACGTACACTTCCTTTTGCACACAAAATGCTACTGGAAATACTATATTCCTGTTGACTTTCCACCTTCTAGGTGATCACTCACTAAAAGAGAAAGACTGGTCTCAGAGTGACTGACCTAATCCCTGTCCCTAGAGCTCTGGTAGCTTAGTGCCTAAGGCACTTGACTGCTAACCAGAAGGCTGGTGGTTCAAACCCACCAGGCACTCCTCAGAAGGAAGATGGGGCAATCTACTTCCACAGTGATACTGCCTTGGAAACCCAAGGAGGGGTCGCTATGAGTCGGGTCTGACTCGACGGCATATAACAACAACAACAACAGTGCCAGTGTGACCTCCACAGAAAACCCTCACTAATCCCTATCCCTAGTGCCATGGTGTGACTACCACAGACAATCTTCATTAACACTCCCCTAGTGCCACAGTGTGACCTCCACAGGAAATCCTCTCTAATCCTTGTCCCTAGTTCCATGGTGTGACCTCCACAGACAACACTCACCAACCCTGTCCCAAGTGCCACAATATGACTTCCACAGGCAACAGTAGGAAGACTATTGTTGTTCTTCAACAAATAATAACAAAGTGGTTGGTTGTGTGAAGTCAAATCCACCTTGGAAGAAATTGGCCGTGTCCCCAATCATTACTCATGGCATGCATGCAGCATGAACATAGGCGTGTCAACACCGGATTCTCACAAAGGCAGATATAAAAAACAAAAAAATGAGGGGAAATACTGGGTTGGCTCCACATGTAAATCCCCTGACCAAGAAGGGGGCTGAGAGAAAGAGAGATAAAAATGGAAATGCTGGCACACAGCCACAGAAGGTAAAGGGAAATGCAGAGCAAAGCGTTGCAGGAACAAGGGCAACAGGAGGCCCTTTCTGATTGCATCACCCACACGTTTAAAAGCTCGCATTGCATCAGCATTGCGTCAGCCCGCCCTCAAGTGAGAAGGTACCAGTTTCCGTATTTTACTGACAAGGCGACGGGTTCAGAGGAGCCAGTGTCACACAGGGCACCCCAGAACCTGGAGTGTGGTCCGTGCTTCCTCCATAGATCCTGCAGCCCCAACATATCTTCAAATTACAGTTTTCAAAGGGGTATAAAGAGGGACACCAATGAAAGATATATTCCTAAATTTTAAGGTAACAGGTAAACAGGTGTAAGTGCTTTGCTCTACAAACAGTAAAACTCTGAGAAAGAACATGAGCTATGATTGTTACATTATTGTTAAACTCACAAAGGGATTAAAACCTATGGAACATTTTTCCAAAGCACACCCATGAAATCTGTATTTTCCTAAAGCTTAAAGCATTTGTGGATGTATCTTTCTCCCAGGCTCCCAGGAAGCTCATCCTGGGGCTAATTCTTAATTAGTGCTCGGCTAACTCAGTTTCAACTCATTAGATTTAATCAAGCATCATGTCTATATGACTAAGCATCATGCCATTCTAAACACAACGATGACAGCGTGGGACACAATGAGAGACAAAAAGGGTACAAGACATGCGCACAAGCAAATCCCACAGACTGACACAGAGTGGCAAAATGGGTAAAAGCATGACCCACCGATATGCTGTGTACAAGAGACACACCTTAGATCCAAAGACACAAACAGGTGAGAGGGAAGGGATGGAAGAAAGATCCCACACCAATAGCCACCCAAAGACAGCTGGGCATATCAATACGAGGAGAAATAGACTTTAAGTCAAACTCCGACATTATATGTTGACAGAAGGGTCATTCATCCAGAAGCCATAACTATAGACATATATGCAGTAACATCAGAACCACAGGCCATATGAAGCAAGCCCTAATAGAACCAGAGGGAGACACAGGCTGCCCTACAGCACACGCCGGAGACTTCAGGAGACCACTTTCAACGATGGATGGAGCATCTAGCATAAAGCTCAATCATGAAATAGAAGATTGGAACGATGCTACAGACCAATTAGACCTAACAGAATTACATAGACTGCTCCACCACCAACAGCACCACACACATCCTTCTCTGGTGCATGGTAGCATTCTTCAGGGTAGATGGAATGCTGGGTCACAGAGCAAGTCTTGATACATTTAAAAAGATTGAAATCAAACAAATATCTTCTCTGATCACAATGGAATGAGACTAGAAATCAACAACAGAAGGAAACTAAAGTAAGCAATCATGTGCACATTCAACAACACTATCAACAACCAGGAGGAAACAGAAAAGTCTCAACAGGACCTCGAAAGGGTGAAGAAGCCAAATGAAAGCCTCCTGGCAGGAGTCCTGAGTCAGATGGCTTTGCTGGGGCATTTGACGAAATGCTCTCTATAGAATTGACCGCAATCCTTCTTGCAAGCTTCCAAAAATAAAAGAAGAAGAAGAAACACTTCCCAAGTCATCTGGTGAGGCCAGCATCACCCTGAACCAAAGCCAGACAGAGACACCCCAAGAAAGGAAAAGGGCAGACCTATATCCCTTATAGGAGAGACACCCAAGTCCTCAACGAACTATCACCAGCCCGAATCTAGCACCGCATCAAAATAAGTACACCCCGTGATCAAGTGGGGTTCATTCCAGGAAGAGAAGGATAGTTCAACATTAGAAAATCAATCGGCGTAATCACCACATTAACTGAACACAGAAAACAAAACAACACGTGATAGTTCCAATCAGGGCAGAAGGCATTTGACAGAATCTCACATTCCTTCAGAACTTCCTGAGTCGTGCAAGTGGTCAACATGCTCAGCCACTAACTGAAGAGCTGGGGTCGGGGTCCAGCCACAGGCACCTCAGAGGAAGGGCTGGCAACCTGCCTTCAGAAACTCGGGTGGAGAGCAGTCCTCTGCAGACCCACGTGGAGCCACGCGAGTCCGGGTCAACTCCAGGGCAACTGAGATTGGGTACATGAGAGACACTCCTCAGGATGAGAAAGTGCATCCATGATGGACCTACAGGTAACAGCACATTGTGGGGGTGTCCCCAGAGCATTCCCTAAGGTCAGGAACAAGGCAAGGGTGCCCACCACTGCTGCTCAACCTGGTACTGGGAGTTCTAGCCAGAATCACTAGGCCAGGAAAGGAAGCACAAGGCATCCCAACTGCAAAGGAAGATAGGAACAAGGCCTCCTCGCGGAGTACATGATCCTGTATAAAGGGAGCTCTGGTGGCCCCGTGCCTGCAATTGACCGCTAACCAGAAGGCTAATGCTTCAAACCCACCGGCCACTCCTCGGAGGGAAGATTGGACAATCTACTTCTGTAGTGATAACGCCTCAGAAACCCATGAGTCAGATTCGTCTGGACGGCAGTGAGTATGAGTTTTGAGATTATATAAAGAACACTTCAAAGAATCCACAAGAAAACTACTAGAGCTAATAAATGAATTCAGAAAAGTGCCACGATACAGCAGCAACACACAAACTCAGTCAGGTTTCCGTACATCCATCCGTATCTGTCTGTCTATCCATCTATCTGTCTGTGTGCTGTATGTATGGTGTATACGTACACAACTGTTTTCAGGTTCCGTTGAGTGGATTTGTGACTCACAGCTGTCCCATGTGACACAATACCAGGGCCCCACATAGTTTGCTACGCTATCATCTTTATGGAAGCACGTTGCCAGATCTTTCTCCTGTGGGGCCACTGCACGGGTGCGAATCACACACATGCACCAGCAGGGAGCTGAGTGGGGACAATGGGCTCTGATCTCAGCTGGCTCCTTCAGCATGGATCTGCCTCCCTGGGAGGAAGCTAGAGTGAGGGGGTGGGAGTCTGCTATTCGCCTGTGCCTCACCTGGTGTGAAACGCTCCTCTCTGTGATGAGGGTCAGCCGGACCACAAAGCCACATGCAGCCAGGTAAACAGAAACATACTGTGCTCCTGGCTGACCCCATGGCCTGGAGCTTCTGTCAACACGAGCTGGAGCAGGGTGAGGGGTGGAGGGCAACAGGTCGTGCCCACATGGCCTGCTGCCCACTGTTGGTACTGAGTTTCAGTCAATTTTCTTGATGAAATGTTTTCATTTGCCTTATGCCCTTCAGACAATTGCTAGAGGCTTAATTTTTTTTAACATGAATTGTACCTGTTATTCTTATTCCATAAGGAGTCCTCGTGAGGCACTGATGAAGCACTCAGCTGCTAACTGCAAGGTTGACAGTTTGAACCCACCCTGTGGTTCTGTGGGAAAAAAGATTTGGCAGGCTGCTTTGATAAAGACCCTAAAATTAAACCCACTGCCATCGACTCGGTCCTGACCCCTAGCAACCCTGTAAGACAGAGGAGAATAGGGTTTCCAAGCCCGTGACCTTCACCAAAGCTTACTGCCTCATCTTTCTCCTACAGAGCTGCTTTTGGGTTCCAACTGCCAAACTTTCCACTAGCAGCGGAGCGATTCCAGCCCAGGAAACCCTAGGAGGCAGTTCTACTGTCACATGGGACTGCTGTGAGTCGGATCGGCTGGATAGTGCACCACCAAACACTCTCATCCCCACACAGAGGTGGGAGGAACACTTGTTCTTTCGTATAAACAAAGCATCACTGAGTTAGCATGGGGAACATTCCATGTCCAACACAGCTAGCTGCTCACAAAATGAGCATGACAATCACGTACAAGAAACAAGGCGGGACGGCTGTGCAGCAGGGGCCACCGTCCACACGGACGGGCAGGGGGAAGGGGCAACTGTCCACGTGGATGGCCATGGGGAAGGGGCCACCGTCCACGTGGATGGCCATGGGGAAGGGACCACCATCCATGTGGATGGCTGAGCGGCAGGGGCCACCGTCCACACGGATGGGCAGGGGGAAGGGGTAACTGTCCACGTGGATGGCCATGGGGAAGGGGCCACTGTCCACGTGGATGGCCGTGCGGCAGGGGCCACCGTCCACACGGACGGGCAGGGGGAAGGGGCCACCGTCCACACGGGACAGTTCTACGGCAGGTACCCCCATCCATGCAGGATGGTTGTACAGCAGTCACCTCTGAATACACACACAGGGACGTGACTTTCAAACATCAAATCATTTAAAATATTCTGTAATGAATTCAGAGTCTGACTGAACGGTATTGAGGTTGCTGATTCACACCCAGGTAAAATGCCACATTAGTTAAATAGTTCTCGGGAAGCAAAAAGAGATATGTTTAATGTCAGAGAAACTGATCCCTGAAAAAGTATCCATCTGTAAATGGGAAATCTGGTTATAGTTGTCTTCCTAGCAAACAATAGACCGGCACTGGCAGGTATTAATGCGACGTCCTGAAGTTTTCAAAGGCCTGGGTGGATGTTAGCTTCTACTGATGCTTCCATAAAGGCTAAATACGGACGAAGCTCAAGCTGCTGCTTGTAACTAGATGAGAATTTAATAATCTTACAAATGTTGGCGTTTGTCTGAGTCGAGTCCATCTGAAGCCCTGTCCGTTTCTGGGTTGTATGTTCCTCGAAGCCACCCTGCAGTCTAAGGTAGGAAGGAGGTGAGTTTGCATCATGACAGAGGTTCATGGCAGACATAGTTAGCACGTGTGGATAGTGCTGTTTACAGTTCCCAGTAAAGAGAATAAAACAAGGGTTTAGTACAGGACACCTTGGATAAACACTTCTCAGAGCAGCTGTCGGCCAGTAAGCAATTAACCAGGGAAAAAAAAGAGTATCTGAGGGTTTTAACGCCACTCTGCTTCTTGAGCGTCTAGAAATAAGTTACGAATTTGCAAATAAAGTATATGAAGAGACTGTGATGGGGAAATTGGTCGACTGTTTCAAGTGCCCAAAGAGATGGCTTCAGGGATTTTCTCTTACCCACAGAGCCCCCTAGTGGAGGAAAGAGCAGCTGTAGGAACACAGCCAAGCTCCAGGAATGTGGGCCACGAGTCCTCCTTGAGCATGGAACCCCAGGTTTCATTACTTCTCTTGACAACAGTCTACTGTCCCAGCAACAAACTCTGACACTAATTTGGGTAAAGATGTGGAAAAATGTGTTTGAACAGGAGGTTGTGTGATGTAGTACAAACATAACGATAGTGACAGCTGTTTGGAGCAGTATACATCTTCACATTCTATCGTCTCCAAACTCCTTGTGGGTCCGATTGTATTTGTTTATTTTTATTTTTTATTTTCTTGGTTTTATAGGGAAGAGTCTCAGTGGCCTGACAGCGTGGCAAGTGTCAGTCTCGCGTCATTGGTGAACCCTCTCCACCTCTCCCTGTTACTGTGTAACCCTGCTAATTCCTGTCGTGTCTGTGCTGCAGTCAGCCCTCGCTGATGGTGACGCCATGCACAATGCATAATGGGATCGGACCACTATCATCCGCAGGGTTTTCAGTGCCTGAAGTCTGGAAGTAGATCACTGGGCCTTTTCTCCAAGTGTTACCAGGGATTCTGAAAATCTAATGAACATTAAATGTTCTCTCTGCCTTGTTGCTGCTCTTTGCTGCCTGCAAGACAGGTGAGTGCTGCTCACAAACATGGCCTCTCGGAGGCGCCGCTGGTCTCCTGTAGCCAGTCACTCACTGGACCTTCCCAAAGCACTCTGCTCTGCCTCCAGCAGCCTTAGCCCGCGGTGGCTCAGAGGGTCTGTGGGCAGTGTCTTTCTTCGGCACTACGAGGACGGGGTGGGTCTCCGGCATATCCAGGCACCCCACGGTATGATTTCCAGAGAGTACTGGGCACACAGAAACCTCAGAACCGTCTGACCGTTGCTTGCCAAGAGCTGTGGGAAGGTACTGTCAATCTAGCCCAAAGGGGAGCTCACCTGAACTCCACTCACTAAGAGGACTTCTGGACAGGTAGGCTTCAAACAGTCCCCTCCCTCCTTCAACAGTGAACATGCTGAATTCAGCAAGAGTACTTGGCCCAGGAGACAGCTGCAGACCCAGAGCCCTGGGCAGGGGGCAGGGGGCAGGGGGTCACAGTTCAAACCCAAGCAGTGGAAGAAAGATGTGGCATCTGCTTCTCTAAAGACTGCAGCCTTGGAAACCCTATAAGGCAGTTCTACTCTGTCCTACGGGTTCTCTACGAGTCAGAATCAACTTGATGGCAATGGGTTTGGGTTTTTGGTTTGTCTCTATACTCAGACATAGTTGGCAATCAATACTGTTGACCACCATACTTCCTGACCCTTTTTCACCCTCCTGTATCTCCGAAGCATTCCTATCCATCAACATTAGCTGAGAGCTACTCCACTTGGTCCACTCAATGCTGGCATTTCTCAGGGTTGCAAGCCTGGTCTCTATCCTGCTCACATGAGGCAATGGGTTCCAGACCACCAAGACAACCTGTGCTTAAACAAGGTTGGGTTTCTTGGTTGACTGCGACAAGGAGAGCACACATCTTGGAGAACCATGAGGCACTTCAGTCAGAACCTTGTTGTCGGAGTTGGGCTGTGTTAGGTGATTGGGTAAGGCTCACAGAAGAATGGATTTTCTCTAGATTGAGCATTGTCCACACCTGGGGGATCTAAGACTACAGTTGTTAGGTGCTGTTCAGTTTGTTCCAACTCATAGCAAACCATCAAGGTGCTGGAAGGGCCATGCTCCCTCTGAAGGCTTTAAGGGAGGATCTGCCCTAGGTCTCTCTCTCTCCCAGCTCTGAATCCGCCCCATCCCTCTCCCCCTCAGCTCTGGATCTCAGCTATGTGAAGGCAGTGAATAGCTCTTGTTTACCTCTTTCTACTGGAAAACTCACCTAGGACATGAAACTTGTTGAATAAAATAACCAATGCTCCCACCTTGGTAGGGTTCTCTCTCCCGGGATGTTCGATCTCTGAACTGCTGCCCTCTGTCCACATGGACCCCAGCATGACTGTTGACTCTTCAGAGTCTGGAGTTCCTTTTTCTCTCCTTTGGTTCCTAACAACTTCCCTACATGGAGTCTGTGTGTCGGCTCACTTGAACTCCTCTTTACCTCCTGACTTCAATCTTCATGATTTTTCCCATATTATCTACTCTAGAATCCTGCCATCAGCAATGAAATTTAAAACCTACTAGCCACTGTCTTACTCAATCTAGTGCTGCTATAACGGAAACACCACAAGTGGGTGGCTTTTGTTGTGTTGTAGTTAGATGTCATCGGGTCAGTTCTGCCTTGGAACAATCCCGTGCACAACAGAACAAAACTCTGCCTGCCCTGAGCCACCCTCACAGTGTTGCTGTGCTTGGACCCATCCTTGCAGCCACCGTGTCAATCCGTCTCATTGGGGGCCCTCGTCATTTTCCCTGGCCGTCTACTTTAACATGTGTGTCCCTCTTCAGGCCTCCTGACAACATGTCCAAAGTGCACAAGACAAATCTTGCCATCTTTGCTTCCAACCCATAGCTGGTTCCGTGGGTGTTGATTGTGGACCCAAGTAAAACAAAATCCTTGACTTAATCTTTTCTGCATTTATCATGATGTTGTTTATTGGCTCAGTTGTAAGGATTTTTGTTTTATGTTGAGGTGTCATCCATACTGAAGGCTGAAGTCTTTGAACTTCATCAGTAAGTACTTCAAGTCTTCTTCACTTTCAGCAAGCAAGGTCGTGTCATCTGTGTGTTGCAGGTTGTTAATGAGTTTTCCTGCAATCTTGATGCCATGTTCTTCTTCATATAGTCCAGCTTCTCAGATTATTTGCTCAGCATACAGATTGAATAAGTATGGTGAAAGGATACAACTCTGACTCACATCTTTCCTGATTTAAAACTGTGTAGTTTGGTTTTTTGGTTTAGTATCCCCTTGTTCTGTTTGAATGACTGCCTTTTGGACTATGTACCAATCCTGTACAATCACAATTAAATGTTCTAGAATTCCCCTCCTTTCAATGTTATCCATCATTTCTTAGGATTCACACAGTCGGATACTTTTGCATAGTCAATAAAATACAGGTAAACATCTTTCTGATATTCATATTTCTGACATTCATACCAGAAAGGTATGAATCATTTCAACAAAGCAGGTATTTATTTTCTCACAGGATAGGAGGCTGGAAGGCTGGATTCAGGGCACTAGCTTTAGGGGAAGTTCCTTCTTTCTTTTCAACATCTGTGGGTCTGGTGTTCCTTGGAGGTCTCCATGTGTCTTGGTGTCAGTATTCCCTTGGGTCTAGGAGGTTCTCAGCACAGGGGACATAGGTCCAAAGGACATGCTCTACTCCCAGCCCTTCTTTCTTTCAATGAGATCCCTCCCTTTGATTGTTTCTTTCTCTTTGTATCTCTCATGAGATGAAAGGTGTAACTCAAGCAAAGGCATGACTTGAGAAAGGTTGTGAGTTGAACAAGGGTGGGTGTGAGTAAGGGTGTGACTCAAGTCACACTCTTTTGTAAGGCTGTGACTCAAGACCCACCCACACTAATCCTGTTTCTTAAAAAATATTGATTAGGATTCACAACACATCACAAAATGCAGGATATCCACACAATACTAGGAGTCATGGATTGTTGTTGTTGTTTTTATGTGCCATAGAGTCGAACTTGACTCATAGCGACTCCTCCTTGGGTTTCCAAGGCAGTATCACTATGGAAGTAGATTGCCCAACCTTACTTCCAAGGAGTGGCTGGTGGGTTTGAATCGCCAGCCTTCTGTTTACTAGTCAAGTGCCTTAGGCACTATGCTACCAGAGCTCCTAGAGTCATGGACTAGCCAAGTGAAAACATATTTTTTGGGGGATACAATTCGGTCCATGACAAGTACTCAGTAGGCATAATATTTAACATTAGAGAAATTCTTATAGTAAAATATTTCATATTAAAGAAAATCTTAGAGTAAAATTTCTCCTATTAGTAAAATTTCTTATATTACAGACATTAGTTATAGAAAAATTTCCTGTATTACTGGAATTGCCATCACATGTCCCTTTCCAATCATTTGTTTTATCCTGTTGTAAAATAATCGCTTTTGTAATGCTGATCTTGGGAACAGTGGGATATACTGGGCACCTTTCTAACCAGTAGTCGTTTCCCATCATTGTCAATGCAGCCATGATCTTTCTATAGTTTTCATACATGGTTACATTCCTTTAAGAAAAAAATATTAATTAAGGTCCCACTGAGTGGTCACAAGATTAGATTTTTCCAGAAGCTAAATAGAACTCAAAGTTCACTATCTCAAGTGATACCGCCTCGGAAACCCAAGGAGGGGTGACTATGAGTCGAATCCAGTCCATGGTACAGAGTTTGGTTTTTTGGGTTTTTGTTTTGTTTTGTTGGATTTTTTTTCTGAAATGCCATGGCCAGCAGATGGCAGCAGTTCCATATGGTTATGGACTTGCACCATCTATGTTTGGGATGAGATTTCAGCTGAAGCTCACTTTTCTAGAAGCTTCAACGCTCTTTCTACAACAGTAAATCTTCCTAATGTAATTTTGTGGTAATAGATTCTGTATCAGCAGCAGTCTAACTACATGGTTCTTTGTTATTTGTACCCTTTACATTATCTGGGAACAAACTTACAAGATTACAACCCACTAATTTTCTAGATTTATGATATTTACCATCAAGGTCTCCAGGAAATCCTATTATCTACCCAAACAAGCAGTGGGATGTGCACACAGCAACACATCAAGAGCGTGCCTCAAGTCCTCTTTTTCTGCTAAGGGACTGGTAAGGGACCAGCTATATTTTATGTGAAGTTGCAGAAACAATCATAGAAACACGCCCTGGACATTCCCAGCATCTCGATAGTCTTGCTGTGATCATTTGTCCTGTTCACGGAATGTTGCCATTCAGATAGCCTTGGTCAGGTCAAACGTGTCCGAACGGAGCAGCATCAAACACTAACAGAATATTTAGCAGGAAAGATGGTGTTTGTTCCTAAAGAACCTGGACGACTCAGCACCATGACACAAACTCAGGGGGTCAATGTCGTCCTGCATAAAGCTGCATTCCTCCCGAAGCTGGGTCTCAACTTCAGGGTGTCTCAGGCAGGTGCTTTCTAGTGTTCCTCACTCTCTCTCTCCAGCAGCTCTGGTGGCGCAGCGGTTAAAGCACACAGCTGCCCATCAGAAGATCTGTGGCTTGAACCCACCAACTGCTTTGTGGAAGAAAGATGAGGCAGTCCACTTCTGTAGACTGACAGCCTTGGAAGCCCTATGGAGCAGTTCCACTCTGTCCCCTAGGGGTGCTGTGAGTCGGAATCGACTCCATGGAAGTGGGTTTGTTTTCCTTTGTTTTTCACTCTTGGGGTACAGAGGACCCCCCTCCAGAATAAGGCTCAGATCATTGCCTGACGGAGACTCTATATGAGCTCAACTGAACCACCAGTAGAGAAGAATGTGGAAGTGACTGCCCAAGGACACACATTTTATTTTTTCTGCTAATTAACACAATTATGGGCCTTCTGCACTGAGTTTGGTTTTGGTTTTGGTAACATGCAAAAGGTTGAAGTTGTCAGGGATTTCATTTTACTTGGATCCACGAACAACATCTGTGGAAGCAGCAGTCAGGGGATCAAAGAATGTCCTGCGCTGGCCGATCCCCTGCCAAAGACCTCTTCCGAGTGTCAAAGAGCAAAGACACCACTTTGAAAACCAGGTGCACCTGACCCAAACCGCAGTCTCTCCAGTAGCCTCATATACGTGTGAAAGCTGAGTGAATAAGGAAGACCGAGGAAGAATTGATACAATTGAATTGTGGTCTTAATGAACGATATTGAAAACACCATGGACTATTAGAAGCACCAACAAATCTGTCCCCGAAATAGTGCAGCTGGAATGCTCCTTAGAAGTGAGACTGGCCAAAGTTTGTCTCACGTGCTTTGGTCATGTTGTCAGAAGGGACCACTCCCTGGAGAAGGATGTCATGCTACGTAGAGTCAGAGAGAAAGGGGAAGACCCACAGCAACATGGAACGACACGGTGGCTGCAGTGACGGACCCACATGTGGCACCGATGGTGAGGACGGCACAGGGTGGGGCAGTGCTTCCTTCTGTTGTACATGGGTCGCTAGCAGGCGGAGCCGACTCAACGGCACCTACAAGCAACACCACCACAGAATCGGCTAACAACAGACGACTCAACTGAGCCAGCACAGGGTGCTTCCTGGACAACGGTCCTAGACACCTATCATGAGGCTTTTCCACTTTACTTTGAGGTACTTCTTATTATGCCAGTTGTTCCAGATGTGATCTGACAGTAGCATTTTCAATAAACTCCCATATGAATCTGATGGACATAATTTGCAATACAGCACACATTTTAAAACAATGCCTTAAAGCATATGTGGCTATTACCTTCACTGGACATTAGATTCAGGCCATGACCTGTAAAGGACATGGATACCTGGACCTCACATGCCCCACAGACTGACACCTGCACCCCACCCCCTGACACACAGGCTGACACTTGGAGCCACAACTCCCCACAGTAACACCTGGACCCCCTGATTCCCACATGCTGACACCTGGACCCCACCCCCTGACACGCAGGCTGACACTTGGAGCCACAACTCCCCACAGTAACACCTGGACCCCCTGATTCCCACAGGCTGACACCTGGACCCTCCACTCTCCACAGACTGACACTTGGACCCCACAGTTCACCCCCCACACACAAACAGCTGACTCTATTGGTTTGGTTTGGGCCAGACCTTCTTTCAGAAGCTCCCAGATATTTATACACTGGAAGCTAAATTTGAGTAAGATGCCCTAAAGAGATAAGTTCATGGTTAACACCTGAAATAAATGGTATTGTATTAGAAATCTCTATGGGAAAAAGTAGGCACTTGGAATGAAAAAAGGCAGATCACGAAGACAGTAGAACTGCTCCTCTGTTTAAACGTCACGTGGAACTGATGAAGAAGCTGGAGGGGATGTATAGCCCAGCCTTGTGACCAAACTCCCGTGATGCTTATGGGTGTGGGCCTGGCGTGTCTGTTAAATGCTGCATGGAACCAGGCTGTGGTGTCCTGCTCAGTCTTGAGTTGTGGAAACAGTCAAGGCTGCAGAAGTGTGGTAACGACCGGGTGGAGCGCTGAGAATAAAGCCCAGCGCCTGGGCACCCTTCCTCCATTGGCCTTGCCGTCAGCCGAGGCTTTTCTACCGTCTGCCTCGGCTTGCCCTTTCCCAGCAGCCGGCAGAGTTTGACCTCACAAGGGCAGTCGCATGTCCCGCCCAGTTTTGTAATTCTGTGTAATGAACATGGAGCTGTTGGTGGCCTTCCTGAAGAAGCACAGTATAGAAATGCACAGGTTCAGGGAGAGGGAGCTTAGTGTCCAGAGGGCCCGAGCAGCTGGTGAAGGGGCAGACGAGCGTGGACTGGGCTGGCCAGGCCACCATGTGTGAGGCCTCCATCCTCATCTGAAAGGCGGCAGAGAACTAAAGTGCTGCACCCCCTTATTCCATTTATGTCCCATACTTTTTCAGCTTGATCACTTTTGCAAGGATGTGACAGGCTCAGAAGTCCTACCAACACATAATGGTGGATGAGACTTTAAGTTTCTGTTTGATTTTTGTTTTGCACCGTTACTTGCTTCTTTGCTCTATTTTATGCTGCTTCATATAATGGTGCCTTGTAGCTATGAAGACAGTCATTTGTGTCTAGATGGGAGGGAACACGGCATTATCATTTTACAGATGAGAAATCTATGACAGAAAAAATGGGATTAGCCTAAGGTCAGAAACAAAATCGGCACTAGCGTCTGAAGGAGCACACATGCGCCTGTCACAGAAACCTCGTCCGCATTATGGGAAGTGGGAGAAGAAGCATTAAGAGTTCCTTGAATTGATTCAAGAATATATTCAAATTCTTATGCTTAGTCAAATCTGTAGCTTGCGGAAATGAATGGGTGATTTGCAAGATTCTGTGTTATGAAAGTAATGAGCTGGAATCTCATTTCCCTCATGGTCTTATTCTTCTTCATGTCAAGTTGGCTATCCATTTCTGCGCTTTAGTCTCAAAATGTTCTTCATTTAGGAAAGAGTTGGAAGTTTTGATGAGAAAAGAACATCATAATGTCTGATGCTTTAGAAAATTTCAAATTTCCCCTTCAAAATGTAGCAAAACTCTGCAGTGTTATATTTTAGAAATAGAGTTTGGGTTGAAACTCTTTGTCATCATATCAATCAACATTCAGGGAAAGCTAGTACAATGCTGAAAATTACCACATAACCCAAGGTTTCATCTTCCAGCATGTCAAGTTTACCCTGGCCCTGACACTCTTACTCCCATAAAGTGAGTCAGTGCTATGTAAATGAGAGTTTTGCATGGCTGAGATGGTTAAGGTTATATCACCTTGGCTAGGCCAGGGTTCTCAGAGGTATGGCAGATATGACACAATCATCCTCAATTTTGCGATGTAACATGAGCAGCCAATCAATAGGGAAGGGAGTTTCCCTGAGGGTGTGGCCTGCATCCAATACACCTGGCTGTTCTGGCAAAGCTCCCACTCTCCCTCTCCATCTCACCTGGATCTCATCATCCTCTGACCTCCAGTTCTTGAGATACAAGCCAGCAGCCAGCTCATCCTGACCTACAGATTTTGAGTTTGCCAATGCTACAAACACATGATGAGTCAAGGGAAGCCTCCAGTCTGATCTCTGACCTACAGAATTTAGATTTGCCAGCCTCCTAAATTTTCCTTAAATTAAATATCTCTCTGATTATTTACATATAGGCTTTACCAATTTTGCACCTCTAGCAAGCCCAGCCTAAGACAATGGCCAATGTTCCAAAATTAATTTCTGTTTTCTATTCTGTTTGATACCTTGATTCTAGCCAAGAGAGTAGTGAATAATGTAGGAGCCAATAGGAAATCATGAACAGAGGAGAGACGTCAATAATTGGCCAGTAGACACCTCAATTCCACCAAAGAGAGTATGGATAGTGTAGGGCCCAGTAGGGATTGGCCATCAGACATTGTGTTTACTGCATTTCTATTATGGATGTCCTAAGTACAGAACCAACTCAAACATGGATAAAAACATCAAATCTGTCATCTTATACATTTTTAAATTAATAAATTGAAAATTATTTCTAAACAATTTTAATGAAACAACATGTATCAGCATCCTTCTATTTTCCAACTAACATCCAAAGTTGATGAAAAGAACAAAAATAGTCTAATTACCTGGAGTAAATAATTCAAGTGTCCCCAGGATTTTATAAGACTTGGGGCTGTGTTTTCTACAAAAAAAAAAAAAAATAGTATGTAAACAATAGGGTAGAAGTTACTATTTTCTAATTTGTAAAAGTTAAGATGACTTCCTCTTTATTCCATCGAAGAGTATATCCACCCTGAAACACATGAAATAGTCATACGGTCATTCTTTTAAAATCTCAGAATCTGAAGAAATAAGTATCTGGATTCATTAGGAAGTCTTCTTACACCACTGAATCCAAAGGCACACACACATTTATCATTTTCTCTTATTTATAGCAGAGATTCTCTCTCCATCCACCCACCAGGAAATCTTGTTGCTCCGCCTTCAAAGAATCTCCAAATTGTGCCCTGGTCTTGCTTGGTGTCTGGAGCTACAGCACCTGCACTGAGTTATCACCGTCATAGCGGTTACGCACCACACCCCAGTATCCTCTGCTGAATCATTGCCAGTGGTTCTCACAGTTCTCTTTGTTCCAATCCTTGCTCTTTTGCCATTTATTCTCAAAACAGCAACCAGAATGATGCCTTTAAGGTGTAAGGCAACTTATGACATTCCCCTGTTCTCCAAATCAAGGGACAGAAGAGTATCTTATGTTGCACACAGCCAACAGGATTTGGCCCCTGACCTCAGCAAAACCCTTTCCTACCATTCTCCTTTTGTTCAGTGTGCTCTGGCTAAAATGCCTCCTCACCATTTCTCAGACGTGCCCATCATTCTGCCGTCTGAGCACTTTTCCCATCGGTCAAACACTTATTATTTAAATCTAAATAAAAGAGACACTAGAAGGATAAGCCAATATGCATATTTTACAAAAAATGTCTATAAGGAAAGAAAGGACCTCTGGTAGCATAGTGGCTAAGACACTTGACTGCTAACCAGAAGGCTGGCGGTTCAAACCCACCAGCCACTCCTCGGAAGGAAGGTTGGGCATTC
>NW_006921972.1:2829920-2831551 GCF_000298275.1 Orycteropus afer afer
TCTCAATGTTATCCATAATTTGTCATGATCCACACAATCAAATGCCTTTGCATAGTCAATAAAACACAAGTAAACATCTTCCTGGTATTCCCTGCTTTGAGCCAAGATCCATCTGACAACAGATATGATATCCCTTGTTCCACGTCCATTGTAGAATACATTAAATCAATCAATCAGTCAATCAATCTATCTATCTATCCTAGAAGTATCCATGCCATTCTTTCAACAAACATCTACTGAATGTCCTTTATGCCATTATTCTGCTATGTCCTGAGGATGTTTCTCAGTTCTCCTGATTCTTAACAAGGAATTTAGGAAAAAGAAAAGAAAAGAAAAAAAAAACAGTTCATTTGAGAGGTAACCCCAGGAAATAAATGACAGGGAAGGTAAAATAGCCCTTCCCCCGCAAAACAAGAAAAAAAAGGAGGGGTGGCTATCAACTGATCCTGCTGGGGAACTCTGGGAGCCAAGGAAGAATACATTCCTCCCAAGGAGGGAGGATCTGGAGTATTTATATACCAACTTCTAACTTCCTGGTGAGGGTTGCTGGAGTGAGGGGAGCTGTTCATTTCCCAGAATTTCTAATCTGCTCAGCACAAGGGCAAAGCAGCCTGGGAGCCACAGAAAGCCCTCAGGCACAAAGATGCAGAGGCTGGCAGTTGGAAAAAGGCAGGACAATACTGAAAAGGCAAGGCCTAAGGGGATGCTGAGGAGCTCTGGTAGCACAGTGCCTAAGGCACTTGACTGCTAACCAGAAGGCCAGGTTCAAACCCACCAGCCACTCCTCGGAAGGAAGGTTGGGCATTCCTACTTCCGTAGTGATACTGCCTCAGAAACCCAAGGAGGGGTCGCTATGATTTGGGTCCGACTCGACGGCACATAACAACAACAACAACATATTTAGAATCATCTAAATGATTTACATACTCAACCTAAAATCAAAATGAAAATGTCCAGCCCCTGAAATGGAAACTAAGTCTAAACAAGTGAACCCAATTTTTTGTACAGTTGATGACACAGCTAACAACAATAAGTAGTCCAATGACCATAGAACACAATACTTTGAATTTGCTTCTATGATGTTGGGGACACTCATGTTGTCTAGCTTTCCCACGCACATGAGGCTACTGAAAATACCATGGCTAGGATCAGGAGCACTTTAGTCCTCAAAGTGGCATCTTTGTTTTTCACACTTCCAAGAGGACTTCTGCAGCAGATTTGCCCAATGCCGTATGTCGTTTGATTTCTTGACTTCTGCTTCCATGAACGTTGTTGACGACTTCAATATTGTATTCCTTTGCAATGGTGCTGCTTATTCGTCCAGTTGTGAGCACTTTTGTGTTCTTTATGTCCAGCCCAAGTGCCTTACCTGGCCCTGGGTCAGCTCCCGTCCACTGTGATTCAGGAGGTCTCCACTGGCCAATTTTTTCAGAAGTGAATTGCCAGGTCTTCTTCCTAGTCCTTTATTGGGAAGTTCTGCTGAGACCTGTTGTGATAGTTGGAGCTGTGTGTCAACTTGGCTGGTCCACAACTCTCTGTGGTTTGAGCTGTTGTGGTGTGGTTGTTCCCATGATGGGATCAGATGACTATGTTTTGAGCAGCCAATCTGTTGAAAGGGAGTTTCCCTAGGG
>NW_006921972.1:2831901-2836776 GCF_000298275.1 Orycteropus afer afer
ATATATATATATATATATACACACATACATATACATATATGTATATACATGTAAGCTTTACTGGTTATGTTTCTCTAGAGAACCCAGTCTAACACACCTGTCCACATGGGTGACCTACCAGCCTTTGAAACACTGGTGGCATTGCTTCCAGCATCACAGGAACAATGCAAGCCACCATCATACCACAGAATGCCAGGTAAATGGTGGGTACATCCACAGTGAAATTATTCTAAAGTCAAATACACTGGCAAGGAAATTTCAATTTCATGCAGCAGTTCTCATTTGTTATAATGTTGACAACATATTTGGAAGATAATGTATACATTTTTGAGCAACAAAATTAATATGAAGTTACGATAATATGTATTGTTAAGGACCGAGACACTTTGTAGTAAAGGTATCTATAATGTAATTGAAGAACCCAGACTGAAAGCTCACATCTCATGGCTAACATCGTACACAACCCCACTGACACTGCTGAAACCCCTCCCTCAGCCATTTCCTTTCACGATAAACCACTAGTACAATTTATATTTTCTGTCTCTTATAATCCAGAATTTGGGCCTAAATTCAAAAAAATAACTAGTTCCATTATTTCTGTAAGTACTCTTTTTGGGAGTGAAGCAACGTTAATTAATTGTGTATATTGTAGTCTTTGCTTGTTGATGACAGGGCGTTCATCTCCCTGACAACTGGCACCATAAGATACGGTCTTTACCCTTTCTTTCTGCTGCACTTTCACCTCTGTTCATTAGCTAGCTTGCCTCTACTTGTGGGATTTTCCAAGATGAATTTCCTCTTTTCCTGTTTGCTTCATTCTTTAAGTCTTTTTTTGTTTGTTTGTTTAAGGAGCTCCGGTGGCACAGTGGTTAAAGCATTTGGCTACTAACCAAAAGGTCCAATTGGAACCCTCCAGCCACTCCACAGGAGATAGATGAGGCAGTCTTCTTCCATAAAAATTTACGGCCTTGAAACCCTATGGGGCAGTTCTACTCTGTCCTAGAGGGTCACTGTGACTTGGAATCGACTCCACGGCAGTGGGTTTGGTTTTGATTTATTTTCTGTGTTTAAGAGTTCTGCTTCCTAACAAAGTAGATTCAAAACTATTTGTATTCTACAAAGTTGGGCAGATTAAGAAATAAAAAATACAAGTTATCTACAGCAGTGCAATATTAGGCCATTGAAGCAACTGGTCTGTGTGACCTAAGAGAGCCAGGCTATGAGATCATTACCCCAGAGGGAGTCATGTCACATTGCTGTGTTCGATAGTTACTATTAAAACAAGAACTTACAATTTAAAAACTCTGTGGACAGCAGTTAGCCAAGTCTGAAGTATGCAAGTGCTAGGTGCATGAACTTAATATCCACAAAGCATAACAAATCAAATTCTAAAATTTAAAGAAAAATTTATAATGCTTTATTTGCAATCTGAATTTAAAAGAAAAAACTTAAGGAATTATTATGGTTTCAAAAATAATGTCTTTACAAAATTCTGTATGTTAAAGACAGAATATCTGAAAGGTATCCTGGGCCGTTTACATGTTGCTGTCCTTTTGCCATTTGTTGACATCTTATGCAGGCCCATAGGCTGACCTGTGACTGAGTTCTTTGACATTTTAGGAGGGGTGAAAATTGTATTTTCTGTCTCATAAACCATAAGCTGAAGAGGAATGAATGTTCTCAGGAGAGGTGAACAGACTCTTCTGCAGAATTAAATATGGATTTTCAGTGGCGGTGGGAAGATTACCGGGCTGGAGGCTCTGTCAGGTGCCGAAGTCAGTAGATTACACAAAGTCAGCTCCTCATCTAAGCTGATTGAAAACCTGTGCTTGAAGGCCTCCTGGTCCGCTCAGTCGCCCACTTTGGGCTGGCATCTGGCTGAAGGCTAATATTACATGAAGAGACTTCAAGGGGAGGTCTGCAAGGTTTAGCCACGCACCCCAGTAAACACTCCAATTTCCTCCCACAAAGGAAAGTTTATGAGTGAGTGTGAGACCGGCACAGAGGACGCTCTTTCCGACACTTCCCGTCATTATCATGTTCCCAGCCATTTCCAGGAAATCCGCTGAGCACAGCAAGCCTGCCGTCAGCCCTGCTCTCCGAGGCATCTGGGGGGCTGGGAGGCCCCCGTTTCTCTCCACTGTTTCAGAGACAGGAGTCTGCGGCTTTTGCAGCCTTGCCAGGAAGACAAGACTCCAGAATGTAATGGGATCTGTGTAAAAGCCTCTTAACTCTTTAATGCCAAGTAAAGTAGCCTCTTGGTAAATGCAACTACGAAATCCAAATAAGCAGTGTGTTTAAGGTGATGGGGTGCTTCTTACGGTTGTACCACATGATGATAGTTGGTCTCCAGGAGCGGTACGCATGAAAAATGTCCCACCGCCAAATGGCGTGGTATCTATACCTTTATAACAGTAAAACAAAATGTGACAACTGACAAAAAAAAGATATTTGACACACAGGAAGTGTGAGGGGACTATTACCTAGATTCGTGGTGATGCAGGGACATGTGTATTTCCCTAAATATTTGAAAACATGTCCACTAGACAAACGTTCTGTTCTTGATATTGTAGTTGTTGGTATGTGCCGTCGAGTCAGACCCGACTCAGAGTGGCCCCTCCTTGGGTCTCGGAGGCCATATCACTATGCAAGTAAATTACCCAATCTTCCTTCCGAGGAATGGTTGTTGGGTTTGAAGCATCAGCTTTCTGGTTAGCAGTCAAGTGCCTTAGGCACTACACTACCAGATAGAGTATGTGGAATGATATAGAAGTGTTTTTATAAATAACATGTTCTGATGATGAAGAATTACATGCTTAGTTTAGAAAAGTTAGAAAAATCACAGAATCGTAAAGAAAAAATGTGCTGGAAATGCTCCCATTTTTACTTTCTTGAGAGTTTCTTTTTTCTGCACAAATAGGCATGTATGTGTGAATACTGAGACAAACAGCAAATTGTGTGCTTAACCTATCCACACCTAACATAACCAAACCTAACATATCATGAATATTTTACACTGTTAGTGAAATCAGTGTTCAATACCTCAGTACAAGATTAAAGACATTATTTGATGAGATATTAATCCGCCAGGACCTCAAACCCGTTCCTTCCGGCTCCACTCCCTGCTGAGAATTTGCAATTCCACCCCACATAGACTAGATCCGAATCTGCAGCTTAACAAGATCCCCAGGTGATTGTTACAGATCCCAGGGGGCTTCTAAGGTTGGCACGCATGTGTATGGAAGACTCACCCGGGGACCTTGTTAAATGCAGCTTTGGATTCAGTCTACCTGGGGTGGAAGTGCAAACTCTCAGCAGGAGTTGGACCAGAGTGAACTGGTTCTACCAAAAACCACACTCACTGCCGCGGAGTCAGATCCAGCTCATTGTGATGCCTCCTTGGGTTTCCAAGGCCATATCGCTAGGGAAGTAGATTGCCCAACCTTCCTTCCAAGGAGTGGCTGGTGGGTTTGAGCCGCCAACCTTCTGGTTAGCAGTCAGATGCCTTAGGCCCACCACCAGAGCTCTAGCCCCATGATTAGCTCACAGCTAGAAAGCTCTGTAGGCTGGCATGGCTGCCTGGGCTCTGCTCACAGAGTCCCAAAGTTAGAACCGAGCCTCGACCACAGCCGTGTTGTCATCTGTGTTGCAGTTTCTCCGGCAAGCTCATTCCTGCTCTTGACAGAATTCTTCTTTGTGGCTGTATGTTCTGGTTCCCTAGTGCTGCTCTGACATTCACTGGGGTGCTTGAACAAACAGTTTACTCTCTTACAGTTGCGAGGCTTTAAGTCCGAGTTCAAAGTGCCAGGCTCTAGGGGCTGGGTGAAAGCCCCTCAACCTTGGGCTTCAGCTCTGCCTCCTGCTCCCGGCCCACTGAAGCTGGAGGCTTTTCTTCACTCAGACAGCTGCTGGCTGCTGAGACTGACAAGCCCAAGGTCGACAAGTCATAAGGCACAGTCCTGATGTTAGCAGAACACATGGCAGGCCATTCATTCAAGGCCATTGAAAGTCCCGAGGTCGGCAGAGCGCGGCAGGCTGCTTACGGTCAGTCCTTGGTTCCAGCATCAGAGCTCCTAGGGAGCAAGAAGCACGGGCTCACACGTGCCGGCTGGCCGATCGCAGCAAGCAGTTTCACGTTTCTCACCACGTCAGAGATGCTGCTGCCAGGGAGGGCTGCTGACTGTCTCTCGCCCAACCCCCAGCCCTTTCCTATGGAGTCAAAGCCTCTTTTCCAGTGTGCAGCCCCTGAAAGGGCAGAGGACACAGTAAGCAATGGAAGGACACGCTTATTTGCGCTTACATACCCATCTGTAATGAATAGTTCCACGTTGTTTCACCACCTCTTTGATGTGAAACTGTTCACTACAGATCAGTAACTAAGGACAGTGAGCCAGTGTGTACCTTGTCTATTGCATTGTTCCCAGATCAGCTCACTTGCCGTCGCCTTTCACAGGAGGGACTCATGTCCCAGGTCTGGGGGGTTTCATGCTGTGTAGGGGCCAGGAAACCTTGGGCCGTCTCAGAACTCTGCTACAAAAGGGATGGGGAACAAGTTTTCCTGGGGTCCTGGCTGACTCGCAAAGGCTGTTATGAGGGGCTTTGCAGCCTGTTTACATCCTCATAAAAAGTTGGAAGAGAGCTGTAGTGGATGTGAATATCGGCTGTGCAGGAAAGAGTTCTTTAATTAACCTTTTTTGAAGATCTCTGCAGATTCCCGTGCAGTTGTAAGAAACGATGCGGAGAGACCCACACCGTGATGGTAACGGTGCAGGGCAATGCTCCAGCTGAGTGCAGTCAGTGTACAGTCAAGGCCGCGGGAGTATGCTCACTGTACAGTCAAGGCCCCGGGAGTATGCTCACTGTACAGTCAAGGCC
>NW_006921972.1:2836876-2849388 GCF_000298275.1 Orycteropus afer afer
CGGGAGTATGCTCACTGTACAGTCAAGGCCCCGGGAGTATGCTCACTGTACAGTCAAGGCCCCGGGAGTATGCTCACTGTACAGTCAAGGCCCAGAACACCCCATCCCCACAGGGTCCCACACGGCCTTTTCAGCCTCTCCCACCTCCTCCTCCCTCAGCTTCCCCTTTAAACCTCGGCAACCAATCACCTGCCCTCCATTCTAGAGTTTTGCCATTTCAAAGAGTGTTATAAAGATGGAATCACACAGTAGGTAATCTTTAGGGGCTGGCTTCTGTCCTGATATCCTCAGAGTAAATAATTGTATTTCCTGGAAAGTTAAAGCCCAATGACCGGAGATGTGCTATTTTGACTGGAAAAATGGAGTAAGTTCTCTGGAATAAAAAAGATGAGACACCTTTAAGAAAAATGAATTTAAAATCTGCTATTGTTATTATTAAGGCATTTGGCTGCTAAACAGAAGGTTGGCAGTTCAAACCCACCAGCTGCTTTGTGGGAGGAAGATGAGCACTCTATTTCTATAAAGATTTACAGCCTTGGAAACCCTGTGGTTTGCTATGAGCCGCACTCGCCTCTATGGCAGTGCGTTGCTGTTGTTGAGTGCCAGTGAGTCACTTCCGATTCTATTATACAAGACAATGAAGCACAGCCCAGCCCTACACCATCCTCACACTCATTGCTGTGCTAGAGACCGTGAGTGCAACCATCCATCTCTGTGAAAGTCTTCCTCTGTTTCCATTGACCCTCTGCTTCACCAACTATGGGGACTGGTCCCTACTGATAACATGTCCAAAGTAAGCGAGATGAAGCCTCACCGGCCTTTGTTCATCTTTACGGCAGTCCATGGAACATTCAGTTTTCTTCACTGACACCACAATTCAAAGGCACCAATTCTTCTTTGGTCTTCCCTATTCACTGTCCAGCTTTCACATGCATATGAGGTGATTGAAAATACCACGGCTTAAGTCAGGTACACCCTAGTCCTTCAAGTGGTATTTTGCTGTTTTAACACTTTAAAGAACTCTTTCACAGCAGATTTGCCAAGGAAATATGTCATTCTATTGTGGGTATTGATTGTGGATCCAAGTAAAACAAAATCTTTGACAACTTCAATATTTCCACCCTTGTCATGATACTGCTTATTGGTCCAGTTGTGAAGACTTTTGTTCTAAAATTCCAATTCTCTGCAATGTTATCCATAGTTTTTACAATCCACACAGTCAAATACCTTTGCATAGTCAATAAAACACAGGTAAACATTTTCTGGTATTCTCTGTTTTCAGCTAAGACCCAACCGACATCCATGAATAATTGGAACATGGAATGTACGAAGTATGAACCTAGGAAAGTTGAGAGTCATCAAAAATAAAAAGAAAACAATATCACTCCAAATCTATTTCCATGGTTAGAACCCCTGCTGTCTTTTTTCACTGCAGTATCTCCAGTACCTATTGCGGTATGTCTGGTAAGACACACAACGCATAATTAATAGATGTCCATAGGGCTGATTACCTGCCTCGGGAAAGAGCGCTCAGACCAAGGCACAAACCGAAAGACACCAAGAGTACAGCCTGACATATGCCAGGGAGATCATTCCTGAGAAAAACAGAATCCCCCTGGTGTGGATTCCTTCCAGAGCTAAGACGTGAGGTTCTCAGTCATAACTTAGGGGCTTCCCTATGTCCTGCTCATGGGTTAAGAAGCCCAGGTCCTTGGGGATGGGATGTTGTACACAGACCATAAGCTTTAGCTCAACCTGTAGTAACCCTGTATTTACCCACTGGAGGGGGGCGGACTTTGGGAGTCTTCTGAAACTCTGTACATGCTGCTTATGCACAAGGGATTAGGCTCTGTCTTCTCTCTTGTCTGTGACTGAATTGGCTCTGCATCCCTGCAGGCATCAGTTTGCACTTCTAGGTAACAGGATGAAGAGGGTGAAAGATATTGAAATGTTTTAGAATAAATTCCTGTAAATTAAAGACCTCACAAAAATGCCAGGTAACCACACAGAATTTTTCTCTTAAGGTAGACAAACATTTAATAATATTATGTTGCAGTTACCAGGCAAGATTTTATTGTTCTTTTTTAATTAAATGAATAATAAGCAACACAGGAAGTGCACTAACAAGCGTGTCATCTTCAGATCCAATACATCAAGGGGTGAGCATATTCTTGTCTGTTTTTTGTTGGGCCTTTGTGTACAAAGCTCAATATGTATTAAATTATTAATCATGTTACCAAGTGGACTTCCAGCCATGAAATCCTGACCTGGGTTTCAGATCGTGTCTTACTCTGAAAGGATATTGAGTGATGCCTCACCATTCTGTTTGTGTCAGACATCTTCACAATGGGTATTGATCACCATTGACATGTCTAGCTTGAAGAGTGACCGCCATTCACTTGGGGTTTATAGAAATGACCTTCAAGCAAACTCAAGAGACTGACAGGTGGCTCCCTTACAAAAAGTATTCTTCCGAAGAATTAATAAAATAACAGCTCTCCCATCAGTTCTTATGGAAACAGCAGCCATGTCGTCCTTCTTTCTGTCTGTCTGTCCTCCTTTCTCTTTGTAAATTGTCCTACTATTTATTTCCTTTCCATCACACATCTGCACTTAAAATCTCATGAGATTCATTGTTTATAGCTGTGAAACACACGAAATATGTGTGGAGACACACACACACATACATGCCTACACATACAAAGGAAGACAGACACACATGCACATATACATGCATAAACATAGATGTGCACATGCATACACACACATGTACAGAGATACACATAGATGCACAGGTACATACTCACATATATGCACACACATGACACAGAAATGGGCTCAAACATACCAACAACTGTGAAGACAGACAAGGCAATGTTTCATTCTATTGTACATAGGGCTGCCTATGAGTTGGAACCTATTTGACACCAGGAAACAACTACACACATACACAAATACACAAACATACACATGCATACACTTGCATTCACATACAGGCATACATGTATACACACAACATACATACACATACATACGACACATACATAATGTGCATGCATACAGTATGTGCATAATGCATGCGTACACATATACATAAATGCACACATGCATACATTCAGCTACACATAGACACATGATACAAGTATGCACACATACATACACAGTTACACATGTATACAAACATACATACACATACATACATACACATATACGGACATATAAAGTTCAATTTTATTGTTGCTAGGAAACGGTATCTTCTCTAAGTCATGTCCATTAATGCTCACAAGACTTTCCATGTGTGTTCACTGGTATATTGAAGACAGGCCGCAAGGTAGAGACAACCCTGACACAGACACAACTAACACGGGGTTTCTTAGGGTTGACTTTCTTCTCAAGAATCTTGGCCATGACAAAAACGTCTTGTTCTATCACTGACTATGGGTTAGGAATCTGTTGACAATGACATCTACGGCAGCCAGTATGGAAGGAACACAAAGTAAACAGCGTATTGTGTATTTGTTCATGCTGCCTCACTGATGTGCTGGAGCTCAGCCCAATTAAAATGCACTCTTGAGGATATCCAGACTTGTCCAAAGAAAATGACTCCCTTGGTCGAGCAAGTCGGGGTTATTTCTTCTTGCATACCTATTAAATTGTGCTCTATGTTTAATATACCACCAGGTCACAAAATGAACGCTTTGAACTAGATAGACAAGCTCCGATGGGGACCATGGGGATGAGGTGGGGGATTGAGGGGTGACAATAAATAAGTAAACAAATAAATAAACACTGTAACTTCAGAATGAGTTAGATACTAGGGAAAAATTAAGTTATGGGTGCCCGATTTTAGTGCGTAGTCCGTGCTTTCCTCTCTGAGAGGAAAGGCTGCAGCTAACGTGCAGAGGCAGAGGAAGCAGGGAGGCAAAGATCCCAGGTGAGGCTCAAGGGCAGGGGACACAGTGGCAGACCCCGAGGTGGGAGTGAGCTGGGCATGGCTGGTTAAGCTCAGTGAGCAAGGTAGAGGCTTGTCCAGGGTGGAGACAGAGGGGCAGGGAGAAGCTCCATCACTGAGACCCCAAGCCCTCAAACAGGCAGGATTTCATTCTAGAAGTGCTGGGAAGCCTGTAGGTCTCGGAACTCTCTCTGTGGAAAGAGGACAGGTTTTGGTTGTAAATGCTATCTGGTGGCAGAGTGGAGATAGAGCCCACTTGGACCTGTGGAGACAAGACTTGACCAGGGTGGTGATGCAGACAAACAATGCGGGCAAAGCTTGGTGAGAATGCTGAGAGTCCAAATGAGGGGGGTGAGGGAAAGAGAAGAGCCAAGATGACTGCGTGGCTTCTCCTGGGACAATGAGGAAGTGACATTGGCACGTAGAGAGATGCACAACTTTTGTCCATGGACCAGTGTCTATCCAAGGCCAGGCCATTTACCATGTAAATGTTTGGAATCATGGAAAAATGGATATGGTTTTACCCTCATGGACTTCAAGAGCAGATACTAAGCCAGCACTCTGACAAACATTAATGCTAAGCATTGATAAATGGCATGCTGGAGGACTTTAATGCAGAAGGGATTAATTTTTCTGAGAAGAAGCAAGCAGCATTAAGGAGCTAAAGATGTGGAAAGTGGGTGAGGCTGTGGACTCTTCCAGAAGAAACACCCTATTGATGCAAAGGTCCAATGTGGGGGTGGTGGAAGTAGGAGGGTTTGATGAGAAAGCACATCCCTAGTATGGTATGGGGCAGTGCCCATTCCACATGACCCTTCCATGGAAGATGGTGCTTTTGGGAGTTTAACCGTAAGTCATGGATGTAAGAAGCAGAGCAGATGTTGTCCAAGCTAACTGTAAGCAGAGATTAAACTCATGTGAATAGTCAGATGGACACTCCCACTGAGCCGCAGTAAGGGGCCACCCCACTGGTGAGGGAAAGTGATTGAAAACCAGTACCTCTGGCAAAGAGGAACATACCCAGTAAGAGCATTAGACCAAACTGTTTGGAGAAAGAGTGAATTGAGACCTGCTTGTTCATTTGCTTGCTTGCTTTAACGTGTGAGTTTCTGGGGAGGTTGTGGCCCCTGGAAATCCCGGACCCACCGTTACTTCTCCAGTGACAGCAGCAAAATAGATTACTCATCAGGAAGTGTCAGCTAGGTTTTAGTCCTTCATATGGTTGAAGAAGGTACTTCCAGATGCAAGACAGTTGAATGCCAATAGTTTTTGACAGTTAAATTATATTTGATAAATAAAATAGAAAATAATTCACTACCATCTAATACTAGTGCCTATGGTGTTTGGTTTCCACCATGTGCAAGGTGTCCTAGTAGACAATTAGTTTGTATTCACTGTCTAACATTACCTCTGGAGGTGAGGACAGTAGCTCCCAGTATACAGGGAGGAAGCCAAGGCTTACAGAGTTTATCATTGTTAGAAGTCCTTTTGATTTTTTCCAACACGGATGATTGAGAACAAATCATATCCCCTTTCTTCTCCTATCATTTCTGTCAAGCATTTAAAAATGAGCAAATGGCTTCAAATTTAGGAAGATATTTGAAGTGCATCCATATACCAACCAGTTCAAGGCATATGGACTATTTACATTGATCAACGTGTTTAGCGTGGGGGGTATTTGTGATCTGCTGCCCATGTCCAATTGAAAACACTGACCGACCACCCACATCTTTCTCAACATGCAGCACCAAAACAATTTTCTGTGAATTTATCCTTTTCTGGACAGTCTTCAGTCTAAACCATACCAATGAGACAGGTAAGGCATTTTCTCCAGAGTTCTAGGAGCAGGGAAGTGTGCGGCAGGAGTGCACTAGAAATGACTGCAGAGAGTGACTGGATTCTCAGGGATGTTCCCTCCGTGTCAGGGAAACAGCAGCTTCCCTAGATACCATTCTCCCTCTGGCTTCCACAGAAAAAGGGCCCAGATGAGTCCAAGGAAGCCCGGGGCTGAATACGTGTAAAATGTACTACCGAGACAAAGCCGCAGGGTTGGCACAGGTCAGGGGAAAAGAACTGTAACAAGCTCTGGGGATGGGGCCATCTCACTCCCTCAGTACCAGGTGGGGTGGAGCAGGTTTCCATGGGGAATGAGGACCAGTTCTGCTATTGGATCCTCATTCTCCCAACAAACTAAAATCCAAGGGTTGAAGTTCACTACATGCACTTTCCTCCTCTATTTCCATGAGGTTAGGCTGGTCCTAGGAAACGTTCAATTTACCCCCAGGACCTCATGGAGCTCCTATTCCATGAGGTACTGGGGGTCAGTTGAACATTTCCTAGGACCATGGGTAGTTGGTGCTTTTTTAAAATATAAGGAAAAAATTGTTGTGTGCTGTTGAGTCGGACCCAACTCATAGCAACTCCTCTTTGGGTTTCTGAGGCGATATCACTACTGAAGAAGATTGCCCAACCTTCCTTCCAAGGAGTGGCTGGTGGGTTTGAACCACCAGCCTTCTGGTTAGCAGTCAAGTGCCTTAGGCACCATGCCACCAGAGCATTACACGTGGGGAGAGAACCGTTCTGCCCCGAGGAAGGAAGGTGTGACGAACATCTTCTCCAGGTGAGAAAATGACACATTTTCTCTGCATTGTAAGGAAAATCCATTCCTGTGTCCTTAAGTCTTTCAATGGGATTTGTGGGTGAGTCCAAACAGGTACAAATGGTTCTTATTTAGCCTTACTCTACAGTAGGGCATTGAACCACTTCATTGCAGTTTGACCCCTGTGGAGAATTTGCATTTCCACTCCGGAAACACTGAATCAGAACCTACATTTTAACAAGAGCCCTGGGTGCTTCTTGTATGTACCCGTAAGAAGCTTGTTAGATTCTGAATCAGTCTGTCTAGGTGGGAGACGCAAGTTCTCAGCAGTGGCTCAAACCAGAATCAATCAGCTTGAAGCTCTGCTTGAGCGTAAGGAAAGCCCAAAGGCTTCGCAATGATTTAAAAGCTGTGCATGTGGCATGTGGTGAAGAATTTGTTACAAGTCAGGGTTGGTTCATAATGAAGACAAATTTACATACCATTAACTGATAAGTAGGAGTTGTCCTTAGGTCAGACTTTCATAAGCCAAGGACTGCTGTACAGGGACTCTCTGCAAACTCTCTTCCCAAAAATACCAAAAGTAACAGGAAAAAGATGAGGAATAGCATTCTACCCAAATCCAAATGGACTTTGTAATAAGGCACCAGTACTAACACACTAATACAGGCAGTGATTGGGGATACGAAGGTCCAACTTATGTTTCCAACTTATGATTCCAACTCAGGTTGGAAGGCACCCAAAATACAACTGGGGAAGAGTTGCGTCCTCAAAGTAGAGTCGACCTTAATGACATGGATGAAGTAAATATTTCAGGATCTTCATTTACTGATATGGTATGACTCCAAATTAGAAGAAACATCTACAAATATTCATTAATAATCGGAACATGGAATGTATGAAATATGAATCTAAGAAAATTAGAAGTTGTCGAAAATGAAACAGAACACATAAAAATCAATATCCCAGACATTAGTGAGCTGAAATAGACTGTGACTGGCCACTCTGAATCAGACAATCATATGGTCTACTATGCCAAGAATGGTAAATTGAAGAGGAATGGTGTTGCATTCATCCAAATGAAAAGAACATTTCAAGATCTATTCTGAAGTACAATGCTGGCAATGGTAGGATAATATCCATAAGCCTACAAGAAAGATTAGTTCATACTAATAATATACAGATTTATGCACCAACCACTAAAACCAAGATGAAGAAATTGAAGATTTTTACCCACTTTGGCAGTCTGAAATAGACTGAACATGCAATCAAGTGCATTGATAATTACTGGTGATTGGAATGTGAAAGTTGGAAACAAAAAAGAGGCATTGGTAGTTGGGAAATATGGCCTTGGTGAAAGAAATGATGCCAGAAATTGTGTGATAGAATTTTGAAGGACCTACAACTTATTCATTGCAAAAATACTTTTTCAGTATCATAAATGGTGGTGATTATACGTGTGGACCTTCTCAGATGGAATACAAATCATCTGTAGCTGTGGAAAGAGGTGAAGGAGAAGCTCAATGGTATCAATCAGAGCAAGGCCAGGAGCTGCCTGAACAACAGACCGCTAATTGCTCATTTGCATGTTCAAGATGAAGTTGAAGAAAATTTAAATAAGTCCATGAAGACCAAAATACTACCTTGATTATATCCTGTCTGAATTTAGAGACCATCTGAAGAACACACTTCACGTGCAGAACACCAAAGACCGAAGACCAGATGAGTTGTGGGGTGACACCAAGAACATCATATATGAAGAAAACAAAATGTCATAAAAAAGACAGGAAAGGAAGAAAAGTCAAAAATGGATGTCAGAAAATGCTCTGAAACTTGCTTTTGAATGGAGAGTAGCTAAAGCAAATGGAGGCAATGATGAAATAGAAGAGCTGAACAGAAGATTTCGAAGGGCAGCTTGAGAAGACAAAGTAAAGTATTATAATGGAATGTGTAAAGACCTGGAGTTGGAAAACCAAAAAGGAAAAACACACTCACTTGGCATTTCTCAAGCTGAAAGAACTGAAGAAAAGTTAAGTCTCAAAGTGCAACACTGAAGGAACTCATGGGCAAAATATTGACTGATGCAGAAAACATCAAAAGAAAATGAAAGAAGTACACAGAGTCACTGAACCAAAAAAAACTGGTCAGTTTTCCACTATTTCAGGAAGTAGCATGTGATCAAGAACAGACGCCATGGAAGGAAGAAGTCCAAGGTGCAATGAAGGAACTGGCCAGAAAAAAAAAAAAATAAAAGTTCTAAGAATTGATGGAATACTCATCGAGATGTCTCAACAAATGGATGCAGCGCTGGAGATGCTTCCTCATTTATGCCAAGAAATTTAGAAGACAGCCACCTGGCCAACATGCTATGCCCATGCCAAAGAAGAGTGATCCAACACAGTGTAGAAAATATAGAACAATATTAATAATATCACATGCAAGTCAAATTTTCTGAAGACAATTAAAAAAAAAAATGGCTGCAGCAGCATATTGACAGGGAACTGCCAGGATTCAAGACACATTCAACAATGAACATGGAATGAGGGATATCACTGCAGATGTCAGATGGATCTTGGGTGAAAGCAAAAAATACCAGGAAGATGTTTACCTGTGTTTCATTGACTTTGTAAAGGCATTCGACTGTGTGGATCATAACAAAATTATAGATAATATTGTGAAGAAGGGGAATTCCAGAATGCTTCATTGTGCTCATGAGAAACATGTACACAGACATAGATGCAGTCATTTGAGCAGAATAGGGGGATACTGAATAGTTTAAAATCAGGAAGGGAGTGTGTCAGGGTTGTCCCTTTTTACTGTACTTATTCAGTCTGTATGCTGAGCAAATAATCCAAGAAACTGGATATATAAAGAAGAATATGGCATCAAGATTGGAGGAAGATTCCTCAACAACCCATGATAACAAATGACACAACCCCCCTTGCTGAACGTGAAAAAGACTTGATGCACTTACTGATGAAGATCAGAGACCACAATCTTCAGTATGGATTACACCTCAACATAAAGAAAACAAAAGTCCTCACAACTGAACCAATAAGCAACATTTTGATAAATGGAGGAAGGATTAAACTTGTCAAGGATTTCATTTTCCTTGGATCCACCCCATGGCCATGGAAGCAGCAGTCAGACAACCAGACAACATGTTGCAGTGGACAAATCTGCTTCAAAGGACCTCTTTAAAGTGCTAAACAGTGAAGATGTCACTGGAAGGCTAAGGTGCGCCTGACCCAAGCCATGGTATTTTCAGTTGCCTCACATGCATGTTAAAGCTGGACCATGAATAAGGAAGACCAAAGAAGAGTTGAGGCATTTGAACTGTGGTGTTGGTGAGCAATATTGAAAATAGCCCAGACTGCTAGAAGAGCCAACATATCTGTCTTAGAAAAAGTGCAGCTAGAATGCTCCATAGAAGTGAGAATGGCCAGACTTCATTTCATGTCCTTTGGTCATGTCAGAAGGGGTCAGTCCCTGGAGAAGGATATCACGCATGGTAAAGTGAAGGATTAGTCAAAATTGGGAAGGCTCTTAAACAGATGGATTGACACAATGGCTGCAATGACGGGCTCAAGTATAGCAAGGATCATGAGGATCACACGGGACAGGGCAGTGATTTCTTCCACTGGATGCGGGGCCACTAGGGGTTGGAACCAATTGGGTGGTGCCTAACAACAACAGCAACAATTAAATTATCTTTAAAAAATAAAAAAAAAGAAACGATTTTTAACACTAAAGAGAAACCACCTAAGGAAATGAAGGGATTGCCAGGAGCCTGTTCCATACACGTTCCACGCCTCTTCTTTGAAAGATGAACTAATTCATGTGGCTGCAAAACACAATTTATCCCAATTCTCACCAACAGGGGGATTATTTATCAGGTAGCTATTTAACCGCAGTAACTGAAAATCTGATTGGCTTTATCACTTTTCCCTCAGGTAATAGTACTGTCTGAGAGCTAACAGAGGCCCAAAGAGAATTACTTTTTCTTTCTAGGGGTATAAATGGTATCTTGGCTACAGTTTTTAAGTATTTCTTCTGGAACTTTGGTGTGGATGGGAAGTACAGACAGGGAGATAACGTTTAAAGAATGTGTCTGCAAATGCCTGATCCTTATCTCTGATAAAATAGATTGATGATCATTGGGCATATAATTCTTATTGAAGCAACGAGAGCCTGTCGTGATTCACTTTGCTGCCTGATCATATGCATTTGTCACAGAAGCACCCAAATAAACATGAGCTGAGGTGACTTCTCATTTACTTTCAGAAGAATTGGTGCACTGACCCTCTCACTCCTCCAACCTTGGTTTATTGTGTGTGCTATTCTCTTTGTAATTAGAAAGCACATTGCACCTGGTCTTCAGAGGTGACTTATAATTTGTTTGTGGGCGATATTGCATCCCATCCTTCCAGCCCACAGGGACATTTCTCCAGGGTGTCTGATTTGGGCTGTTCTGATATCTACATCACCTTTGAAATAGCTTTTCTCTATTATCTAGTATTTAGCAGTAATTCGGAGAAAAAAATTTACTCACACAAAGAGTGAAGAAAATAAAAGATACGTAGAAACAATTAGCCCAAGGGACTAGTGAGTCATAGGAACCTGAGCCAACAAGACCTTGAGGCCAGAAGAACTAGGTGGTGCCTGGTTACCACTGTCAACAACTCGGAAAGGGAGCAAAATTGGAGATCCTCGATAGAGTGGGAGAAAAATGTGGAACAAAACTCAAAATCATGAAAAAGGATCAGGTTTATTCACCTCATAGAGACTGGTGGGATCCCAAAGACCACGGCTCCTCATCACCCTTTGGTCCTGTATTGAACTCATACTTGTGGTTTAGCCTTCAGCCACAGACAAGGCTACAACGTGAATAATTACACGGTTAGAACAACCAACCATGGGAGTATTGAAAGGCAGAATTTGCACAGGAAGAAAGCTCAGAGGGCAGGAATCCATAGGAAAGAAGAATCCAGGGAAAAGCTAACCACAGGGAGGAACTTGGAAAAAAGCTGTGACATTGTGAAGATTGCAAACAATGACCCAAAACAAATGTGTATGAATTGTTGGATGGAAAATGAATTTGCTCTGTAAACATTCACCCAAATCACAATAAACAATTTTTTAAAAAAAATTTACTCTCTGTCTAATATGGCCAGACACTCCTAGTTTCATGTTGCCTTTTTTGAGCAACGGCAAACATACCAAGGTCATGAAGATGGTGCAGGACCATGAAGTATTTTGTTCTGAGATGTGTGGGTTCACCATGAGTTGGAGTTGACTTCACAGCCACAGCAGTGTTGTCGTTGTCATTTCAGAAGTGAGGAAAGCTAGAGAGCCAAAATCATTGTTCAAAGCCACTCAACCAATAAATTTTGCAGAGAACCAAACTGTACTGTTTGATCTGTCTCTGTCCTTCCGGCACAGCAACTTGGTCAAAGCCACAAAGTCATGGAGCCAGCACAACATTTGCTCATTGGCCCAGGACAAGAAAAGAGAACAAGGGAAGCCCGTACCCAATGCTTCCAAGGGCAAGACATACAAATTGCACGTATCATTTCTGCTCACACCCATTGACAGTGATTGTAACGTAGTCATACCTGGCACGAGGGGTGCAGGGGTGGGGTGGGAGGGATGGGTGTCGTCTTTGGCAGGAGTCATGCGCTCTGTGACAGTTAGGAGTGGGACATCATTTATTGAAATCGTGAGAACAAAATGGATACCAAACTGCAGTAGTAGTTTCTGCAAAACACATAAATGCACACACACACACTGAACAAAGGCAAATGGGAAGCATGTGATAAAGACACCAACAAGAAATCCAGAGATAGTGTTGCTGTTGTTGTTGTTGTTGTTAGGTGCTGTCGAGTCATCTCCTACTCATAGCGACCCTATGCACAGCAGAACACAGGCTCGGTCCCGTGCCAGCTCCACAATCCCTGCTAT
>NW_006921972.1:2852068-2867908 GCF_000298275.1 Orycteropus afer afer
GGTTCTACTCTGATGAGGCAGCTAGCACCTCTAGCCTAAGGAGCTCGTCTTCCTGCACTGTATCGGACAATGTTTCTGGGCTATTCATAAAGTTGCCCAGTAATATATCAGACAGTGTTTCTCTGCCATTCATAAGGTTTTCTCTGGCCAATTCTTTGAGAAGTGGATGGCCTCTTCCTTCTTCCTAGTTTATTTTGCTCTGTAAGCTGCATTGAAACCTGTGCACCATGTGCAACCCTGCTGGCATTTGAAACACCAGTGGCACAGCCTCAAAAACCTCTTTGCCCTCCCCTGGCTTTCCCTCCTTTCTGCCTTTGGGTGGGGCCTGTCTCCCTCCCCTTACCTGGATATAGCTGTTTTGTCATCCCCAGCTTTCCCTCCTTCCTGCCTTTTGGCTGGGGCCTGTCTCTCTCTCCTTTCCTGGATCCTGCCACCTTACTTACTGGTAGTAAGTATGCTAAATAAGAGTTGGTAACTTTATCAATCTGCTAGCCTCTAAAGAATTACAGTCATGTGGAAACAGGACATGTAAGCAATTAAGCCTCATACATCCCCCTCCTGGTCCACAATAAACTTCCAAGCATTTGGCATATATAAAATTAATTCAGTTCTCCAAGATGGCACCTTAGAGCCATTTCAAGGTGAGCTGGGCTTGGAAAGCTGGATAGAAACCTTGGTAGCTGACACACAGAGAAGGATACTTGTGCAGGAGAGATGAGAGGAACCAAGTGGGAAGATGTATGACCTTTCCCACACGGACAGACAGGCACAGCAGTGACAATCAGCATGACCAGCCATGTTGGACATCAGAAGTGAAGGCTTGTCTGAGAGATCAGGCTGATGGTGTGAGGCCTAACATTAAGACCAATATCATGTGCTGTGTAGGCATCTAGGGGGATCCAGGAGGGTCTTGAGTAGCTAACTGCAAGGTCCCCTCTCACTCTTCCCCTGAAGATAAGGCCCCTCTTTATCACAAGGACCAGACACATTGCTTGCTTATCCACAGTAGCAGGTTTCAGTCCCTGCCAGGCAGTGGAATTGCCCCAGTAAGCCAGCCACATCTCCTGCAGGAAACCAGGGCCATATCTACTTCTTGTTACTACAAAGCCTGCCTCCCACAGCCCTAGATATGCTTGCCTACTCTGCTCCCAAGTGCAACCCCATGTGGCCTGAGTGGAATGCATCCTGCAGAAACAATTTTGAGTACTAGAAGAGTATTCCTAACACAGACATTATTATGACTAAATCATGATTTTCTAAGAAAACCTGTACTCCTATTGTTTTGGTTACTTCATGCTGCTCTAAGAGAATAGACCACAAATGGGATGGTTTTAATAAACAGGAGTTTATTCTCTGACAGTTTGGGAGGCTAGAAGTCCAAGTTCAAAGTGCCAGCTTTAGGGGCTGGGGGAAAGCCCCTTGACCTTTGGCTTCAGCTGTCTCTTGCCCCAGGCCTACTGAAGCTGGAGGCTTTCTTCACTCAGGCAGCTGCTGGCTGCTGAGGCTGACAAACCCAAGGTCAGCAAATAAAATGGCACCGCCACAACATTACCAAACCACATGGCAGGCCATTGATTCAAATCTATTAAGAGTACCAAGATTGGCAGACAACATGGCAGTCTATTGAACAATGACTTGGCTACATATAGGATTCAAGCATGCCAAAAAGCTACAGACCATTCCCCAAGCTTCTTCTTGCATACTGAAAGCAGACCACATCTCTTGCATACTGAAAGCAGACCACATCCCTAGAGCAGCTACAGCTGTTCTCAGCGGATCCCACCATGGAGCTGATGACCAGTCCTACCATGGAGAATAGCTCCATCCAGCTGCCCAGCCACTCAAAACCAGGCCCAGCCAAGTTGACACACAACCTTAACAACCACACCTATCTAAAGGAATCTTACATTCCTCTCAGAGGGGACAACTAAATCTGTTTTGTGATAAATTACTCCAGGGACAAAGATTGCTCATGACTATTAGAGTGAGTTCTGCAGCCTCCCTGTGGGGTTTCCTGGGGCACTTTCCTCAGCTGGGTGCTCTTGAATTTCACCATGTACATCTTAATTTTTCCTAAAGCCTCTCTCAGCCCCCAGAGCATGGCGATGAGAACTTTAGCATGTGATTTCCTGCCTCTCATTTTATTTATCTCTGTTCCTTGGGCCGAAGGGGAGGACTATTCTTTTCTTTTTTAGTAACATTTTATTGTGTTTTTAGTGTGGGTCTACAAAGTTGAGGTGCTCATTCAACAATTTCTACACAAATTGTTCAGTGACATTGGCTTCACTCTTCACAGTGAGTGAACAGTCTCAGTGTTTCTGTTCGAGTTGTTCCATTTTCACTCATCTAGTTTCCCTGCCCCTCACATTCTCATTTTTATTTTAAAGTATTTCTTGACTGGTCTCATTTTTTAAAGGGTGATATTATGGGTGATAGTCATTTTTTTGTGAATTAATCTGTTATTTAGCTTCAAGGTGACCTCAGGGTTAATTTCAGTTCAAGATTTGAAGAGGATCTCAGGACAATAGTCTCAGGGACTTCTCCAGTAAGGAGGACTCACCAGTCCAATAAGTCTGGTTTAGTTTTCTTCTTTTTCTTTTAGAAATGTGAGGTTCTGTTCTACATTTTTCTCCCGTACTATCTGAGTCCATCTGTTGTGGCCTTGATCAGAACAGTCGGTATTGGTAGCCGGGCACCATCTAGTTCTTCTGGTCTCAGAGTAGATGAGGCTGTGAGTCATGTTGACTGATTGTCCAGTAGCTTTTTCTATGGATCTTTGGCCTCTTTCTTTCTCTTTTGCTCTGAGTGAGTGGAGATCAATTGTTCTTAGATGGCTACTCTCTAGCTTCTAAGACTCAAGATACTCCTCAGGGTGGGCCTGTCGTCTGCTCCATCACCCATTTGTCAACATTACAGCAACCCAAGTGCTGAAGACCTATGGATGAAAGAACATGACACTGGGGCCATATGACAGGATGCACACACTTTCCATCTTTACTTCCTTATATAACATTATATCCTCCTCTAAAATACCACATATCCTTTTTCTTCAAGAAAACAAGCCCATAGTTTATTTTTAACAATAAAAAGTTTGAAGGGAGAGAAAGAAACTTACAGATAAAGGAGCAAATGTCCAGAGTTATTTCAAAATTAAAATACTCATTCCATCCATGTTCAATGTGAAGAAACTTTTAAGGTATAAACCAGAGTAAAATACCACCACATCCTGCCTTCTATCCTGGGTTGATTCTGCTTGGACGCCCTGAACTGAATATCAAGACGTTCTATTCGAGGCAAGCCTCCCCACACAAGAGTGGACGGAGATAATAAAGGCAACTTGAAGCCAGGAGCATTTTTTTCCTCCTCTGTCTGCAAATGAGTCTTGGGCTGCTCTCAGCACAAACATCATAAAATAGAGCTGCAGGGCACAGACTCTTAGGAGGAGGTCTAGGAAAGTACATGGTATGGAATGAAATATTCTCAGGGACACACTGCAGAGCCTATCATTAAGAGCATAACCTCGGAGTCACAACCCCCATTATGAACCCCGCTCTCAGTGCTGCAGGAGAGGGGTCCAGACTCACGTGGACTGCTGTGTTCTGAGCAAGCATGTGCAAGTAGACCAGCACACCGCCCCGGATTCAGGACACGGGCTGGTGTGCTAGGGCAGGAGGCACTGGAGCTGTATCTGAGGAGCCAGTCCTTCCGCCAGATGTGAAAGCCTGGCAAAGAACAAAGAAAGGGTCTTCTCCTTTGTTCGGTAGGATTCATACACTTGAAGCAGTGCCCCAAGCTGTCCCAGGGCCTGCACCCTCAGAGGCCTGGAAGTGTGACAGGGTGTGACTTGTCCCAGACCTGTACCATGAAGAGGACATGCTTGGGGTCAGTGCACCGCAGCAGGGCAGGAGTCCCTGAAGGAATGCTGTTCCTAATTTGTGCCTGACAGATGCCAGTTCCTCTGAGCTTACAGTGTGGCTATGTGGGGTCGAGACAGATGGGCACAGAAATTAAAAGGCTGGTGAACCTCTACAGCACTGGGAACCATGTACCCCACCCTTTCACCTCTAGAAGAGGGGTGGGAATACCTGTGGCCCGATGCCCACAGCCTGGTGGGCTGGTCTGGGGAGGCCCCATCACCCAATACCTGACCTAACACCAATTCAAACGCTGAGGACCTATGGGTGAAGGAACAGCAGATGTGCCACCAGGAGCATACGGGAAGGAAGCCAGAGCTTTCTCCAGGAGGAAATGGGTCTGTGCTGCAGACACATAGCCTGCCCTCAAACAACTTGCTAGTTCTCAAACGCCCATCACTGGAGGACACTGGGCAGGGAGAGCCCGTCTCCTGTGAGCTGTCAGCCCCAGTGCCTACTGAGGGTCCCAGAGGTGCAGCGCCGTTGCCTCAGACATCCACAACATGGATTATGTTGTGGGAAACCTTACATTGCTAAACTGCCCCGAGACGAAGTACAAGGTCTAAAGATGTGTAGCTCCCCAGGAAAACTGAAGACATTTTCAAGGTTTATTACCACTAAAGTTTAGGTCTATTTGGTTCATCTGAGTTAGATCAAAGAATAAATGTTACTCAATTTTCAAGAAATGGATTACTGCAGAGCACAGAACAAGATGAAATCCTGCCCGATTAGCAAAACTACAGGAGACGATAAGCCAGATAGTAGTTATAACGGATCTACAACAATTATAAGTAAAATACTAAGAAAATCGATTGTATAGTATATTAAAATAATCACCTTCAATATCTTAATGTAAGGAATGTGAGACTGATTGTATGACCAAAGAGATCTTGTCTCTATATCAAAAAGAATATCTGTATCAGAAAACATTGAAAAAGGATGTTTGACAAAATTCTGCATCATTTCTACAACAAGCCTGTGTGTAGGGGTTACCATAATTGTCGCATACAATGCCCCCACGTAAATAACAAGCATGTAACACAGGCAGTGCCCATAGGAAACTAACGTGCGGGGGGGTTGGGCAGTTCACAAAAACACAGAACATGTGCATGATTTCTGTAAACACAACACTCTTTTCATAACCAAAAATGAACTAATCATTAACTCCATTTTTATAACCAAATAATTGACTGGTGGCATAGTGCCTAAAGCATTTGACTGCTAACCAGAAGGCTGGAGGTTCAAACCCACCAACCACTCCTTGGAAGACTAGGCAATCTACTTCCGTAGAGATACCATGTCTGAAACCCAAGGAGGGGTCATTATGAGTTGGATTCAACTCGACGACAGTGAGTGTATGAGTGAGATTAGAAAGTGGAAACTATGCTTTAAACTTCACAAGAGTAGATCACTATCATTATCCCATGACTGAGTTATTGGGCTTCATTTTCCTTCTTTCTTTACACTATGGGGATCACACCACGGACAGCACAGCATTTTGTTTTTCTGAGTGTATCCACACCGTTCCACCTCCTGAAACGATCCTCATAACAATCCCTTTACAAGCTGTGCAATGCTTCCCTGACACTGTTAAAAAAAAAAAACAAACAACTCACTGCTGTCAAGGGGAATCCAACTCATAGCGACCCCTCCTTGGGTTTCTGAGAGTGTATCTCTATGGAAGTAGATTGCCCAAGCTTCCTCCTGAGGAGTGGTTGGTGGGTTTGAACTTCCAGCCTTCTGGTCAGCAGTCATATGCCTTAGGCACTACGCCACCAATACACATGTTAGTATTTCTAATTTCCTGCCAAGGAGCTCCCGGAGGTCGGTTGTTGGCTCAGAGATCACCCGCTGCCCCAGAATCCAGCCTCACTCCAGAGCCTAAGTCTCCCAGGCTCTCCTCTGAGAGCCCTATTTACGCCACAGCCTCCAGGGGTTACGGCAAAGAGTGCCATCATTGAAGACTGCTCCAAACACCCTGCAATGGATACGCCTGCCAAGCTGCTAACCCGGGAAAGGCTGGTGTGGGAACCCACCCAGCAGCTCTGCAGGGGACAACATCTGACAGTCTGCTTCTGCAGAGATTGTTAGGTGCCGTCCAGTCGGCTCCGACTCACTCACAGCAACCCCGTGTACAACAGAACAAAACCCTGCCTGGTCCGTGCCAGCCTCATGATCCTTGCTGTTCCTGAGCCCAGCGTTGCAGCTGCTGTGTCAATCCACCTCCTTGAGGGCCTTCCCCTTTTTCTTTGAGCCTCCACTTTAGCAAGCATGATATCCTTCTCCAGGGAATGGTCCCTTCTGACAACATGACCCAAGTGGGTGACATAAAATCTGGCCATTCTCGCTTCCAAGGACCATTCCGGCTGCACCTCTTCCAGGACAGATTTGTTGGCTCTTTTAGCAGTGCGTGGTACCGTCAGCATTCTTTGCCAACACAACTCAAAAGCATCAACTGTTCTTCGGTCTTCCTTGTTCACTGTCCAGCTCTCACATGTGAATGACGTGATTGAAAATACCATGGCTTGGGTCAAGCCCACCTTGGTCTTCAAAGAGACGTCTTTGCTCCTCAGCATTTTAAAGAGGGCCGCAAAGATGAAAGCCCAGGAAACCCTGTGGGGCAGTTCTGCCCTGTTCCACGGGTCGCTATGAGTTGAATTGACTCAACGGCCCCCAACAACATCAGTGATGCTGTGTTCGAGTTCATTGCTGTGGGCCTGGCATTTTCCACGCACGTTCTAGGTATTGTCTTCACAGAGAGAAAGCATCATGAGCAAGTCCCAGCAGATGGATTATAGCATTTATCCCAACACCCATTTGTCCATCCAATGTCCTTCAGAGGTTGTAGGTGGACAGGGAGAGGTAGAGAGGTGGCTTTATGAATTTTAAAACATAGTGGGAAGATAGGGAGCTCTGGTGGCATAGTGCCTAAGGCACTTGACTGCTAACCAGAAGGCTGGCGGTTCAAATCCACCAGCCACTCCTCGGAAGGAAGGTTGGGCAATCTACTTCCTTAGTGATACTGCCTCCGAAACCCAAGGAGGGGTCGCTACGAGTCAGGTCCGACGCAATGGCACACAACAACAACACAGTGGGAAGATACAGTGAAAACCGTGAGAGCCAGAACTCAACCTGGTTTTTCCAGGTCTCGTGGGTTTTCAGCCTTTGACAGGGTGCAGTCTCATTTGTCCATCGCTCAATTTAAAAAGATTTGCATTTTCCTTCTCTGACAGGTCTCAGCCTTCCACACGGGTTCTGGGTCTCAGGGGTTCTAGGTCTGGGCTGCTACTCCACACCTTTGACTGAATGACTGGTTGACCTGCTTTGTCTCTTTCATGTGTGAGGTCCTTTAGCTGGCGGCCTCTAGGTGCAAGGAAACTCTAGCAACAGCCAGGACCTGTATCTCTGCCTTGAGCAGACCCTGGACCTCGGCTACACTCTTTACTTTGCTATTATTACTATTTCTTTCACTAGCCCTTGACCTGACCCTGCGGATGGGGCAGTCACCAATCACTTCCAGTGAGGAAGCGCTTCGGTCTTTTCCCTCCCTGCACCCTGTCCTAAGGAAGGCGCCTGACCCGGAACAGGCTGTGACCGTAGGAACAGGATGAAGGGATGTGGTCTGCCAGGCTGAGTAGCAGGCAGTTTTACATCAGAGATGGAGCCAAAGGGGCTCCTCAGGGCCCCCTTCCCCTGCCCAGGCCCCTGGGCTGACCAGGTGATAGCATCCCAACAAAGTGCTTGAGCACATTTCATCAGTCAGAGCCGGCATGCACCAGTCAGGCTTAGGATCAGAGCTGGCATTCATTGGCCAGGGTTGGGATGGGAGCTGGTATTCGTCAGCCAGAGTTAGGATGGAGCTGGTATTTAAAGGGTAGAGTTAGGATCACAGCTGCTCTTCGTCAGTCAGGATTACGTCCAGGTATTGACTTTTCTGATTTAGCTGTACCCTCACAAATCCCCTTTGAGTGAAAGGTTATTACCAGCAGCTCTGTGTCACGGACGAGGCTAACAGGACAACTTATCTGGTCTAAGGTTGCATGGTAGGCCAGCAAACCAACCAGGTGTGTCTGGTGTTCAAACTCATGTTCTTAACTACAATCTCAAACTGCTTCTTGTAACCAGTTCCTGCACTTTTTTTAAATTAAAAAAGAGGTAAATAAGTCAAATATAAGCAAAAGCCATTTTCAATATTCCCTAATTATAATTTAAAAACCTTGAATACCCATTCAGACCAGAACTCTCCCTACAACACATGGCTGCCAGTCGCAAAACAAGCTAGTTTTTCAGGACTGACCTCTCCTCTTCCTGAAGTTTCCTTTGAGCGGCTGTCGCAGGAGGTCCGATTCCAGACAAGAGCAGCAGGGGGCAGTCTTGACATACGATACCAGACAATATCCTCCTGGCTATGGCCACATGCTTCCCACATCTTCCATATTTGTGTATGGACCACACAGGAAACACAGCATCCATACACATAATTGGAAAATGCAGCATGTTCATTTAATTTGCACAAACAATCTCTGTCCCTCTTTAGATGCAGAGACAGACACTGATAGACACATATGTCTATCTATGCTTACATAGACAGACCTTTGTCCACGTATGGATATACATGGTGGATAGAGATGCAAACATAGGTAGGTAGGTAGATAACAGACAGATACATGGATGGAGGGAGAGATGATGGAGGGATAGACAGATGAATCTAGGCATATCTGATATACACATGTCTCTGGTAGCGTAATGCCTAAGGCACTTGACTGCTAACCAGAAGGCTGGTGGTTCAAACCCACCAGCCACTCCTCGGGAGGAAGATGGGGCAATCTACCTCCGTAATGATACTGCCTCAGAAGCCCAAGGAGGGGTTGCTATGAGTCAGGTCTGACTGGACAGCACATAACAACAACAACAACATACACATGTAGACAGACAGATGGATAGTAGACAGATAGACAATAGATAGAAACAACAGTAAGAGATGGGATACTGGGAAATTTAGGAGAATGTTTTAAGATTTCTTTTAATATGGTAACAGCATTTTAAATTAAGAATATTTGACTTGCATTGCATGGTTAATTTTTCCCTATTTTGTTTCCTGCCCTCTAATGAAACACACATTAACGCAGAAAGACTATGAAGTGACAGTCCCATGGAGGACTCTGCGATACTGCTTGATGATTGCCTAGGCTACAGAGACGACCCCACTAACCCAGTCAACAAGATCCCGGGGCAGGCCACCAAGGCTGAAAATGAGACGACCACTCCAGGCCTCTGTAGCTGTCACTTTGGGGCAGAGGAGAGACACCCACACCTTCCAGAGCAGATGCCTCCCTCGGGTGAACGACATCCCATCAGAAGCCCGGAGCAGTGCCTTCAGCCACAGAAGGGACCAGTCATGTGCTGCATTGGAGGATGGCCAGGGAAAGAGGTGCGGCTGTGGGCTACGGACAGAACACCCATCAGCCTGAAAGGCTGAGTGAGGATCTGACGCTGGCCACAGTGTGAGGGAAGAATTTATTCACGCCCCCGTTTGTGGGGAGCACCGCCTAACGGCTGCTCCTTCTACCTCAAGTCAGGTAACAGGAAACAGTGCAGGGCAGGGAGAGCCGTGGCGGTCAAAACTCAACCCACGCTCATGCACGCCGCACGACATACAGTGGCACGTGCACACTTCGTGCCCACACAGGCACACTCATGCACACTCACACACTCTCACTTGTCCACTCTCACACACTCACACAACACATACTCACATGCACAACACTTCACACTCACAGATACACACTTATGACACACACACTCAAGATTACACACTCACATATTCACACAACATACATTCCATGCTCACAGATGCACACTTCAGCACTCTCTCACAGCCATACGTGCACACTCTCATACACTTACACAACATACACACACATGCACATGCTTCATGCTCACAGATGTGCACCCATGCACTCACAGTCATGCTTGAACACTCTCACGCACTCACAACACACATGCACACACATCACACTCAGTGTGCACACTTCTGCACACTCACACACAGCAACACTTGCACACTCTTGCATGCACACACTCACGGGCACACTTTCTCTCATATGTGCATACACACACAGAGAAGCTGAACCACAACATTTTGAGACACAGCTGAGGCTGAAATTAGGAAAATACATTCCGTCTTCAGCCACACTTCCTCCCTTCACTGCCGTCAGTTGGCAAGTCTCACAAGCGTTTGACCCTGAAGAACTACTTTGTGAAGCTGCTTATGCATCCCACAACAGCCTTTAACAATTTTGTAAATGAGTCTTCTAAATTTTGCTGGCATTTTGTTCAAATCAGTTGGAAACCTATAGTTGAGTATTCAACAAATGGTTTACCAAAATATTTCTCAGTGGGAACTGGAACACAAAGAAATATATCCCCACTAAAGAGCTCTGGTAGTGTAGTGCCCAAGGCACTTGACTGCTAGCCAGAAGGAAGGTTGGGCAATCCTACTTCTGTAGTGATACTGCCTCAGAAGCCCAAGGAGGGGTCGCTATGAGTCAGGGCTGACTCGACGGCAAATAACAACAACCACCACCAAAAAAAAAAAAATTCACTGCCATCGATTCCAGTTTTGAAATTTAATAAAACATTCAAAATCATGTATCTTACTACAAAAACAAACAAACAAACAAACTCATTGCCATCGAGTCAAACCCAACTCATAGGGTTCCAACCCCTCCTTGGGTTTCCAAGGCAATATCACTACGGAAGTAGATTGCCCAACCTTCCTTCCGAGGAGTAGCTGGTGGGTTTGAACTGCCAGCCTTCTGGTTAGCAGTCAAGTGCCTTGGCCTCTAGGCCACCAGAGCTCCCAGGAACCCCAAATCTTAAGGTGTAGAAATACCAATTTAAAAGAAGAAGAAGACATTAAAAAAGAATCCAGGGGGATTTCTCCTCTTGGAAAAGGAGTAGACCTGGTTTGTCTTGTTCTCTCTCTAAGAACAATATGAAACAATCCTAAGGAGACTGGGAAGACAGACTGGCTGGGACCCTGGGACCCAAGGAATGGCACAGACGTGAGCTCCCTTGGTTTTCCCAGGTTTAGGGAAGAAGTCGACAACATAAAACCACCTACAGATGCTGAGAAAGAAAGCCCCAGAGGCAGCCTTCTCTGTCGAGCCAAAGGACCAGAAAAGGGCTTACCAAAACAGAAAACGTTAGACAGTAGCCCGTCCGCGCAACACACTGCCCCCCACCCCAAGCAGCAGAGACTGAATGGGAACGTGGAGTAATGAGGGAGCAACTCCTTCCCCGGCCAGAGTCAACCACGGCAGAGGGTGGGACTAAGACAAGAGTCTGCTAAGGTCATGCCCAACGTGACCGCAGCAATCAACACAGAAAGGTCCATGCTTCGTGATACCCCACCAACAATCTAGGAATACAGGGAACTACCTCAGCTGATGACGGACATCTACGATAACCCACAGCTGAGGCCATGCATGACAGTGAAAGGCTGAATCCTTTCCGCCCGAGACCAGAAACGGTAAAGCTGACCACTGTGATCCCTCGCAGGCAGCATATTTCCGGAGGTTCCGGAACATGCAACGGGGCCACAAGAGGGCGCAGAACGCAGATGGGAAAGGGGCCTCAAAGAGCCCCCACTGCAGATGCCATGATTCCTACCGAGAACCTCAAGGATTCGAGAAATAGGTCCGATCAGCAAAGTTGTGGGACACCAGAGAACAGCTGTTCGAACTGCGAGAATGAATGCACTGAAACATAATTACAGGAAGACGCATCCGTTTTAAAGCTCCAGCCTTTGACTTGGCAAGTTTCAGTGTTTTCAGTTTAGTTGTTGTCAGTTGGTTCCGACCCAAGGCACCCTGCTGCGTGTGGAGTCCCTGGTCTGCAGGCAGCTGGTGGGCTCGGCCGCTGTGTGAAAGCTCGCAAGGCCCAGCGTGGCCAGAGGCGCCTCGGGAAAGAAAGGCCTGACAGTGGGCCTCCCAGAAACGCAGCCACTGAAAGTCCCGGGGAGCAGCGCTCCGCTCCGACTCCCCTGGGGTCGCCAGGAGTGAAAGTGAAAACTCCTGACGTACTTCAGGATCTCCTGCCACTGATCTAACAGAACACATGAGATGTCGTTATTTCCTGTAAACAGGAAGGTACCTTCATTTCAAGCAGCCATGAATACACGTAAAAATAGGTAATTATGTGAAACACGCAAAGAAATTCCAAGGTATCACTGGAGATATTTTAAAGACGTTGGTGGCTTTTCATGGGCACGGACAGGGTGTGAAAGGGGCTTAAGCCTGAAAGAAAAATCATGAGGATGAAATAAAACAAGCGGGGGTCTTTGAGTGCACCAATGCTGACACTCCATGAGCCAGGGAGAGTGGTCCAGTCGATTCTGTGCTCCCAAGTCTAGCAGAAGACACAAACACAGGCAGCTCCCGGCCCACAAACGAGACCCGTCCCTAAGCGTGTCTTGAAGCGGGCTGTGGAGGTGAGTCAGAGCAGGGGTGTCCGGTATTAGCCTCAGTTTAGCGCATGAAGAGCCGTGAAGACTTTTCGGTGATTTAAAAGCTCCACGTGCAGCAAGTGAAAGTGATGGTGATGACATTTGTTGCAAGTAGGGGTTGGTTCAGTCCTTCCAAGGTGAGGCCACATTTACATCATGTGAAAGGGCAAGTAGGGGCTGTCTGTAACCACGGGACTGCCTGTGCAGCGGCTCACTCGTCTCTGAAGCCCAGAAAAAGAAATGTCTAGAAAAGCATTTTGAAAATCCTCATGTTGACAAAACGATTTCCACCTCTGGTCCCCACAAGCAGTGTGTCACTAGGTGGCGCAGAGCAGGCGTCCTGTCTTGTGGTACCATTCCATTTCATTTTGTGCATTCGCCAAAATGCCTAAACATGTCATCTGACACCTTCCAAGTGGTCTTCACGTTTCCCCATTGTGAATGTTTCACCAACTTCACTTCATTTCCCTGCCTCTCATCCTGCAGTAACACACGTAGCACTAGGAACAGACACACGTCAGGCTGCAAAAGATGGGCTCACATCCTATTACCTCTTACGGGATAGTGTAATTGCCCCCTGACTCCCTCCTCTCCTTCCGGAAGCCTCCACTCCTACTTACCCAGCACTTATCTGAACATGGCTTTCCCTTAGCTAAAAGTTGTTGATGCCTCGTGTCTGTGTAATAGATACCAGGTCTGCTGTCCCGGCTTGGATTTTAAAACATATTGCACAGGTATTATCTGGTTTCAAAGCCACAGACTCTCTGGGAGTGAGTGAGGATCAGTATATACACACGTCAGGCGATGACAGCAAGGAGACAACTGTCACCACCAGCCAATAGCACATCCAGTCCTGAAACCAGCTGTTTTGCGTTGTGGGCCACACTCTTCCCAGACACCCCACCTCCTTACAAGTCCTTAGACAGGATAGAGGGAGCACTTGGCCTGCCCCTGACTGGCCCCCTGGCCTTATGCCACCATCCTCCACTTTGAAACGACTGAACCAATCCCTACTTACAACAAATCTATTATCACAATCACCATCACTTGATGCATGTGCAGCTTTTAAATCACTGAAAAGGCTTCAGGACTTTTCTGGCACTAAAAATTGCCACTGCCATGGAGTTGATTCTGACTCACAGCGCCCCTAGAGGACAGAGTGGAACTGACCCAAAGGGTTTCCGAGGCTGTCAATCTTCATGGAAGCAAAGCCCAAACCACACCCACTGCCATGGAGTCGATTTTGACCCACAGCGCCCCTAGAGGACAGAGTGGAACTGCGCCACAGAGTTTCCCAGACTGTCAATCCTCATGGAAACAAGGCCCAAACCACACCCACTGCGGTGGAGTCCATTCTGACTCACAGCGTGGTGGAGGACAGAGTGGAACTGCCCGCAGGGTCTCCAAGGCTATAATCATTAGGAGAGGGCTTTGCTCCATGGAGCTCGTGGGTGTGCATACTCCTGACTTTGCAGTTACTGGGTGCTCAACCATTGTGCCAGGAGTTCTCCTCACAGGGTTCACACTCCATCAAGATTAATAATGCAGATGTAATAATAACAGCTAAAGTCAGAGGACGCTTGTTTCCGAGCAGCCTCCGTTTCTCCTCAGTTACAGATACCAGGAGTGCAGACATGTTTGGAAACGCAAAAGACTTCACAGCTGTGGAAAGCAATTTTCCTAGGCAGAGGTGATGGTAACAGGAGCAGTGACAGGAGAGAAAGCAGACACTCTCTGTTCCTCAGGCCTGTCGTCCCTGCCCTGACACGGTGACTCCGTCTGTCTTATTTACAAAGACAAGGCATGTCTGCACTCCTGGTGCTGGCTGATGGTCTGTCTTTTTCAGCTGCATCATACCTGGGGGTGATTTCCTTTTTTGATACTATTAGCATTTATTATTGAAATGCCTCTTAAAACATACACACAAATCTTGTTTGCTTCACCAATGTGTCCTGCCGTGTGGTCTGTACTGCGGCACACGGTGTAGACCACGTCTCTCTTAAAGGCCGTAGGGCTGTGCTCGGGTTGGGTTGGCCCATTTCTCTGCTGTCCATCAAGCTGTCCTGAGGGTTTTTACCAAGAAAGCCTGGCCCATGCTGGGCCGAGGAGTGCCTGGTGCGATCACACTCCTGAGTCGTCTCTGGGACCTAGTCAGCAACTCCATGGACGAGGGCATCATTACGCCTGTATGAAAGCGCGTCCAAGCCGCCTGGTGGCAGGAACCAACCAAAACCACAGTAGGAAGGTCCAGGAAAAGCCAGGTTTCCCCCAGTATCAGTTCCTCCTTCTGCAGATGCAGCGGGCTCTCTTCCTCCTCTCCCCTCCACCCTGCCGAGGACATTCAGAACATTCATGTGCACTGGACTGCTAAGCAGAAGGCTGGCGGTTCAAACCCACCAGCCACTCCTCAGAAGGAAGACTGCCAATCTACTTCCATAGTGATACTGCTTTGGAAACCCAAGGAGGGGTCACTATGAGTCGAAACAACTTGACGGCAGTGAGTTTGTTTTTGTTTGTTTGTTTAGATGCTGCTGTGCAGTTACACTGGCTGCTTCAAATGGTTCACGTTTAATATAAAAAGAATTTGAATTGAGGGCCAAATGACAGCAACTCAGAGATGCCCTCTAACAACTCAGGGGACGTTATCAAATGCAGAGAGATCACGCCTCCCCACAGTGGAGGCAGAGCTCAGCCACACGTGCCGGCTTCACCCACACGCCCATTCACCCATCTGTCCCTCATGGCGACCTCGAGGAAGAAACAAATGGCTGCTTATGGAATTCCTAACTGTGCGTTCTCCCCTACTGGTCACTCAGTGTAACACAATAGGAGGTATAGGGCCAAGATCAAAACCCCTAATCTTCTTTACAGTTGACATCACTGATACAATCATGGTTGCTGGGGAAGGATGCCAGCAGGTGCACACTGTGCACAGTGATACCCTCTGGGACTGAACCTGTGGCAGCCTAGGATGAGATACACGCCCGGGCTCTGAGCTCAGAAAGACGCGCCTCAAATTGCAACCACATGGCTCATCAGCTGGGGCCCTGGTGTGGCAGCCATGTGTCTCGTGAAGTGGTGCCTGGGATGGCAGCCGTGTGTCTCACGAGCTGGGGGCCCTGGGATGGCAGCCGTGTGTCTCGTTACCTAAGTGCCCTGGGGCATGGCAGCCACGTGTCTCATGAGCTGGATGCGCTGGGATGACAACCATGTGTCTCATGACCTAAGTGCCCTGGGGCACAGCAGCCGTGTGTCTTGTGACCTAGGTACCCGGGATGGTAGCCTGTGTGTCATGAGCTGGGGGCCCTGGGATGGCAGCCACGTGTCTCATGAGCTGGGTGCTCTGGGATGTGTGTTAGGAGATGGGTGCCTTGACATGGCACGTAGCTATTGTAGGAGCTTGGTTAGGAGCTCTGG
>NW_006921972.1:2868421-2869626 GCF_000298275.1 Orycteropus afer afer
TCCATAGTGATACTGCCTCGGAAACCCAAGGAGGGGTCGCTATGAGTCAGATCTGACTCAACAGCAATGAGTTTGGTTTTCTGTTGTTACACTGCACTGTTTCTTTCTATAGGCACTTTATTTATCTATTTTTAAACAGACAATACGGGTCCAATTAAATGAAATACAGACACATTTCTAATTATCACCCGCTCCTAGATGTTGTTGTTGTTGTTAAATGCCGTCAGTCAGACCCGACTCATAGCGACCCCTCCTTGGGTTTCCGAGGCAGTATTACTACAGAAGAAGATTGCCCCATCTTCCTTCCAAGGAGTGGCTGGTGGGTTTGAACCTGCCCACCAGGTTAGCAGTCAAGTTCCTTAGCCACTATGCTACCAGAGCTCCCACTCCTAGATACAGGAGGGGAAATTGTCTCTGGTCTTTAAAGAATGGATACACCCACCATTAGCTCACACTCCTAGCTAGCCATAGGAGCCCTGGTGGCACAGTGGCAAACACACAGAAGCTAACCAAAAGGTTGGCAGTTCATGATTCCTTACTTACAAGTCAAAGGGACTCAGAGAAAGGATTATTAAGACAAAGAAGCATTCAGAAGTGTCTCCATTCACAGACTGGAAACTATACACATACACTTGATTGTAAATCAGTAGAAATTAAACAAACAGCAGGACTCACCTGGTCATCATTTTACAATCACTTCAGTGGAGGGAAGGAGAGACTTGAACTTCCAAACTTGAGAAAACTGACCAAGCTCTGCAGAACTGATAAGTAAAATCCAGGAGGGCAAGTACCTACCCAGAGTGCCAGGACTTAATGGAGACATAGCATCCCATGACACAAATTGTTGTTGGGTGGTGCCTTTGAGTCAATTCTGACTCCTAGTGACAACTTGTGAGAGTGGAACTGACCCATAGGATTTCATAGGCTGTCATTTTTACAGGAGTAGATTGCAGTTTTTTGTCCCACGAGGCCACTGGTGGGTTTGAACCACCAACCTTCCAGTTATCAGCCATTCCACTGTACCACCACTGTGCCACCAGGCCCTTTGGCACAAATTAGGCTGCACTATATATGGCACTTGACTGCTCACCAGAAGGCTGGCGGTTCAAACCCACCAGCCACTCCTCGGAAGGAAGATGGGGCAATCTACTTCCGTAGTGATACCGCCTCAGAAACCCAAGGAGGGGTCACTATGAGTCGGGTCC
>NW_006921972.1:2870733-2872730 GCF_000298275.1 Orycteropus afer afer
CCTTAGCCACTATGCTACCATACTGCTTGGTTCAAAATCAAGAAGGGAGTGTGTCAGGGTTGTATCCTTTCACCATATTTATTCAATTTGTATGCAGAGCAAATAATCCAAGAAGCTGGATTATATGAAGAAGAATATGGCATCAGAATTGGACGAAGACTCATTAATAACTTGCAATGTGCAGATGACACGACTTTGCTCGCTGAAAGCCGGGATAACTTGAAGCAATTACTAATGAAGATTAAAGACTACAGTCTGCAGTATGGATTACACCTCAATATTTCTTGGGCCTTACCACTGGCCCAAGAAACAGCTTCATGATAAATGGAGAAAAGATTAAAGTTGTCAAAGCCTTCATATTACTGTTTCTACAATCAACACCAATGGAAGCAGCAGTCAAAACATAAGATGACATATTGCACTGGGCAAATCTGCCGCAAAAGACCTCTTTCGAGTGATGAAGAACAAAGATGTTTCCTTGAAGACTAAGGTGTGCCTAACCCAAGCCATGGTATTTTCAATAGCCTCTTATGTGTGTGAGAGCTGGACAATAAATAAAGAAGACCAAGGAAGAGTTGATGCTTTTGAGTTGTGATATTGTAGAAAAATGCTAAGAGTACTATAGTCTGCTAAAAGGACTAACGAATCTTTCCTGGAAGAGGTGCAGCTGGAATGCTCCTTGGAAGCGAGAATGGCCAGACTTCGTCTCACCTAATTTGGTCATGTTGTCAGAAGGGACCATTCCCTGGAGAAGGATGTCATGCTTGGTAAAGTGGAGGGTCAACAAAGGGGAAGGCCTTCAATGAGGTGGATTGACACAGTGGCTGCAGCAATGGGCTTAGGTATGGCAAGGATCATGAGGGTGGCACGGGACCCGGCAGTGTTTCCTTCTGCTGTGCATAGGGTTGCTATGAGTCGGAGACGACTTGACGCACCTAACAACAATGATGACATGTATTGTTGAGGGAGAAGGGAGGGGAGGGGTGGAGGAGCAAAGCACAGGAGCAAGTGTGTCACTTGATTATAAACACGTGCCTCCAGTTTTTTCTCCTCTTGAAGCCGCAAGATGAGCAGTTAGTCAGACCCAGGGGCCCGTCCCAACATCAGTTCAGAAGCTTACAGCTCTGTGGCAGGGAGGCCTGCAGCCTTTCAGGCAGAGATGGAAAGCTCCAGAAGTACTATAACAGACAGAAACACCATCTGACTGTAGAGATCTGTTTCATGGTGACGTCATTCTCCTCACCACCGTCACCGGAGCTGTGGCATCAGTCAACCAGGGGCTTCTCACCCGCATGTCTTCCTTCAAGAGGAAGAATTTCCTTTGTGACCAGAGATAGCATTTCAAAGTGGCAGAACTGTAACCAGCTGATTGCTGGGTTCTCTACTTCAGTTCCACTTTGGGGTTCTTGCTGGGTGCCATCCAGTTGTTTATGGCTCCTGGTGACCCCATGTCACAGAGCAGAACTGCCCCATAGGGTTCACTTGGCTGCAATCTTTACTGGGGCAGATCACCAGGTCTCTCGCCTACTGAGCCACTGGGTGGGCTTGAACCTCCAATAAACTATTACCCCACCCACAATACATACCACTGAGTCTTTGTCTCATGAAACTGCCAATAGCACGGAGGCTATCGTGTCTACATGGAAACACTGATTGCTTGGGTTTCCGTACTGAAGAAGCTGGGTCTCAGCAAAGTGTGGGCTTTTCTGGAATAACTTTAGTCTGTTGGATAGAAGGAGCCATGGTGGTGTGGGGTTAAAGTACTTGGCTGCTAACTGAAAGGTCAGCAGCTCCACCAGCCACTCCACAGGAAGAAGATGTGGCAGTCAGCTTCCGTAAAGATGACAGTCTGGGAGACCCTCTAGGCAGTCCCACTCTGTCCTCTAGGGGCGCTGTGGGTCAGAATGGACTCCAGGCAGTGGGTGTGGTTTGGGCTTTGCTTCTGTGAAGACTGACAGCCTTGGAGACCCTGTGAGGCAGTTCCACTCTGCCCTCTA
>NW_006921972.1:2873170-2874816 GCF_000298275.1 Orycteropus afer afer
CAGAATGGACTCCAGGCAGTGGGTGTGGTTTGGGCTTTGCTTCTGTGAAGACTGACAGCCTTGGAGACCCTGTGGGCAGTTCCACTCTGTCCTCTAGGGACACTGAGTGTCGGAATCAACTCCGTGGCAGTGAGTTTGCATAGCTTGCTGGCACTGACGATTCTTCTTTGTGACTTGTGTCAGGCATAACATGGGATTTACAGCCAATTAATTATTGGCTCAGACATTGGCTTACTTTCTTGGAGATCACTGTTTCCAGCTAACTGAATTAATGAGATAAAATCAGAAAACCTCAGATGCATATATAAATACTTCTTCCCCACAATAGTCAAGAAGCTGCAGTAATATAAATGAGTGATGTGCAGTGGACTTGAACTAAGCTCTTCCTTTTCAGTTAGTTTCAGCCATCTCTGACAGGCAGCCAGCTTCCCATAGGGGCTCTGGCTGGTGTTAGTTCTGGTGTCAAGTCCTTCCTAACACGTTGGGTGAACACAGGCCTCTTCTTCACCCAGTTGACAGCTATGCCACCAATTAGCTTGTCTTAGGAAGTGATTTAGCAATGGGGCAAGGGCTGGCCCTGTCTCCAGTGTCCAGAGCGATGTCCTGCATTGTGCCTACTGCCACTCCCCTTACCATCAGAAGCCGAACCCCCACGCCCCTGCCTTCCTTTTGGGAGAACCAAAGCTGTCTCCTCCTCCTCACAGGTACAGGTTTGGGAACCTGAGCATCAAGTACCCCACCGGCCATTGCTCAGCCCGGGGGCTTGTCCTCCTTCAGGGTTGGCCAACCTCAAGACCAAGTTCAAGCCCTTATGTTCCAAACCAATGAAGCTTCTGGTGGGAAAGCTACACTACTCCAACCAGAAGCGTATCTAGGGGACAGCACGTAGGGCACATGTCCCGGGTGCTGCTTGAGGGGGCCGCCAATGAGCAGTTTGGATTCCCAGTTTCTGTCCCCTGCTGTGAGATCTTTCAGCAAGTTAAAATTCATAGCCACAGGCACTGTTTTCTGTAGACATGCCTCTGACCCTAGAGCCTGATGAGAGTGTTCTGAAATGGTGAGTCCATTCCACCGTGACCCAGTCCTGTTCTCCACCCAGAACCAATCTACCTTGGGCACGAACCTCCCTTGTGCTCTGGAGGATGCCTGGGTTACGTTCATCAGTCAACACCCACACAACACCTCCCATGACACCCGTCAGAATCCTGCATTGAACAAGGACACATGTGGGCATCTCCTCCTATGGATGTTGGAGAACAATGGACACTTCGCTTTTGCCACACACCTCAATCAACATGTCCCCGGTTTCAGTGATTTTTAGTGACTGTAGCAGTAAGGGATCACCCTTCAGTCTGGGGTTGTTAGTTGCCCTCTAGTTGATTCCAATTCATGGCAACCTCACGTGTGTGGAATAGACCTGGGCTCCACAGAAATTACAAGGTGGTGACCCTTCCAAAGCAGGTACCAGGCCTATCTTCTGAGTGGCCTCTGTGTGGCTTTGAACTGCTGACCTTGCAGCTAGTAGCTGAATGCTTATCATCTGAGCCACCCAGGGAAACCTCCCATTCAACCTGCTGTTGTTGTTATTGTTATTGTTAGGGGCCATCTAGTCAATTTTGAGGAGCTCTGGTAGCGTAGTGCCTAAG
>NW_006921972.1:2878961-2886583 GCF_000298275.1 Orycteropus afer afer
GCTGAGATATATACCACAGATGTGAAAAGAAGACCTCAGTCAGACACGTTCCAGGAGGTGAGAGATTAATCTTCAAAGAAGTTGGTGGTTTGATAACCCCTTGTAACTTTTTATTCCCCTTTCCTTATGCTCCTCTCTCAGTGTCTGTGATGTGTCTTAGGCTGGGTTCTCTAGAGAAGCAAAAACAGTGAACTCATACATGTAAATACATAGAGAGAGAGCTTGATGTCAAGGAAATGGGTCATGTGGTGGTAGAGGTTGGCATGTCTCAAATCAGATGTCAGCTGGTGGCCTCTCCTGACTCATGGGCTGACAAATCCAAGATTGGCAGGTCAGACAACAGGCTGCTGGCTCATAGACTATGGAGGCTAATGAATTCCAGGACTGGCAGGCAGTATGGCAGGCCACATCAACTCTGCTTTGGCATTCCTTATTCATTGTTCAGAGTCGATGCCTTTGAATTATGGTGTTAGCAAATAATACTGGAAACTGGAAATACCATGAATTTCCAGAAGAACGAACAAATCTGTCCTGGGGAAGTGCAGCCAGAATGCTCCTTGGAGGTGAGAATGGCCAGACTTCACCTCCCCACTTTGGTCATGCTGTCAGAAGGGACCATTCCCTGGAGAAGGATGTCATGCTGGGTCAAGTGGTTGTTGTTGTTATAAAGTAGAAGATCAGCAAGAAAGGACAAGTGCTTCCATGAGGCTGAGTGACACACAGTGGCTGCCACAGAGGGCTCCAGGTTTGGGACGATGGCACACACAGAGGCTGCTGTACGTCATGTCACTAGGAGTCAGAGTCAACTTGATGGCACCTAACAACAACATGACCAGCCACTGGCTCAGGTCTAAAGAACCAGTAATCAGATGATGATGAGCCAAATGCAGGATCCAGACCCAGCAAAAAGCCACAGAGCTTTGCCAGACCATCCATGTATATTAGAAGCAGGCTACACCCCCCCAAAGGAGCTCTGGTAGCATAGTGGCTAAGGCACTTGACTGCTAACCAGAAGGCTGGCAGTTCAAATCCACCAACCACTCCTCGGAAGGAAGGTTGGGCAATCTACTTCCATAGTGATACTGTTTCGGAACCCAAGGAGGGGTCGCTATGACTCGGGCCCAACTCGACAGCACATGACAACAATTACACCACATCCCCCAAAGAAACTCCCTTTCAACTTATTGATGGCTCATAGCAGGTCTCATCATGGGGTATGAGTACATTGTTGCATAAGTGACAGACTGCATCTTAACGCCAGACCACTGAGAATCATGGCCCAGCCGGTTGATTAAAACCAAACCAAACTCACTGCCATCGAGTCAAACCCGACTTACAGCGACCCCTCCTTGCATTTCCAATGCAGTATCACTATGGAAGTAGATTGCCCAACCTACTTTCTGAGGAGTGGCTGGTGGGTTTGAATCACCAACCTTCTGGTTAGCAGTCAAGTGCCTTAGGCACTATACCACCAGAGCTCCCAGCCAAGCTGATACACATCTGATGAAACCTTGCTGTTATCCTACAATTAAAAACATTGTGACATCCTACTGGGCTCTGAAAAGGCCACTCTGATCACAAAACTATGTCCATGATAAAACCCTTTGTTTCCATTCCTAACAGAGTGTCAGACCAGTGCTTTTCTATGACCCAGCTGAAACAGAATGATAACAGTTCTTACTTCAAAGGGTTCCTGGTAAATTAAATGATATAATAAAGTATGTAAAGAATTTAGGCCAGAGGCTCACACATAACAGGACCCCATTAAATGGTAGCATCATCATCATTGCCATCAGCAAGAGAAAGATGTCTCAGGATTGCATTTCTTGCTGGAAAGCCACACCAGAGCCATATTTCTCAGAAACCAGAGAAGACTAGCTCCTTTTCTGTTGGGCTTATTCCCTGGCTGGTTCCCGCATTGCAGCCCTATCTGGAAGCTCAAACACCCTGGGCATGATCACAAACCCTTCAGGTGAGCTGCTTCCTATTTGGCTCTGAGGGCGGGGCACCAACAAACGCATCCGGGGCACAGGCTGCGCTCGTTGGAGAAACGCTGGGCTTGGTCACTGAGGGTACCTCTGCAAACCATGTCCGAAATGGAACGAGCCCTGGAGTAACGAGACCTGGGAGAAGCCACAGTGTCTCCACGAATTGTGACCCAGCTGCTCTCTGTTTGCTGATTAAGAGAACGCCATTCTTATCCAGCCCATTATCAACCACATTGTCTATTTTCTGAGATTTTGAAGTATGTGAATTTCTTGCATTTTGCTTCAGTTGCAACTAAATTCATTAACATTCTGATAATTTTCAAGGGTCAAATTGACTCAACGGCAATAGGTTTGGTTTTTTGGGTTAAAGGCAATTAGGGGAGGATTTTCAGCACTTCTCTTCCCTAAATGATGCAAACCATTAATGTGCTAGGCCATCAATTAGAAGGTTGGAGGTAGGTTCAAGCCCCCCCGGAGGAGCCTGGGAAGGCAGGTCTGATGATCGACTTCTGAAAAACAACTACGGAAACCTCATGGAGCACAGTTCTGCTCTGATGCATGTGGGCGCCATGCGGAGTGAGCATGAAGGTGGGCGGTGCCTTTATGGAATAGAATCAGATGACTCATGCTCACCTAGAAGTCCAGTGACCTGCAGCCTAAATGAGAAAGATCAAATCTATATTGTTCTGTGATCCTGAGGCTTGTATATGGTGAGAAGGTATGCACTAATTTGTGTTAATCAAGTCACACATATACTACTACTACCAATGGAGAATTCGCTGCAAGAATTCAAACACCCAGTTTCCTATCTGTCAGAAGCAATTTTATGCAAATGTTTTAAGATGTTTTCTAAATAAATATTCTCAGCCTGTATTAAAGTTCACTCAAGCACATAACACATCCATATTCAAAAAGGTCAGCTGTGGGGTGGGTGAAATTTCTTTGCAAGTAATTATATTTTTTTGGCAAGAATGAGTCGACTGACTTCTTTTGAATTGGTTAGAGCTTGCCAACAGAGCTTAAGCACCCCTACCCGCTGACTTGGGCAGATTGAATCTTGTTCTCCATCAAAAATAAAACAATTTCTGAATGTTTAGGCATTTGGAAACAGAAATCTGACAAGTCACAAGAAGTTTTGTTCTGAGACCACTTTCATATCAGCCTGGCATTGCTCTTACCCAATGCTAAGTCCTCTCCTAAAAAGATTCCTTAAATTTCCCCAGTAATGTTTCTTGAATACTGAGGAATATCTTCTAAGACAAGTTAACTCTTCTGTCCAATCCCCGCCCCCCATCGGTGATATGGCTAAAGCTTATGAGGTTGCTGGAGCATTAACATCACCACAGAGTGTCAACAGCTAGAATAAGGGACCTCTCACTGCCCCCATGTCCAGACCCCGGAGCTGCCTCCCACCACTATTGGGCAGAGACCTCTGGTACCAGTGCTGTGTGGGCTGTGGACAGCACCCATGAACTGCCTGCACACAGGACACAGCTGAACCGACTAGGCTGGCCATCGAAGGCTCCACACCTCTTACACTGTGGCCCCTTGACAGTCTGGCGACACTTAGGAACCCCTTCTGGGAACTTCGTTTTCAAACTTGTAAGACAGAATACACAGCATTGCGAAGGAGGCCAGTTATAATGAAATCCAGATATCTAAATATGAGGGCAGAGAAAACCTTGCAATGATGAAGGATTTCATTTTACTTGGATCCACGATCAATGGCCATAAGAGCAGCGGTCAAGAAATCAGATGACACGCAGCCCTGGGCAGATCTGCTGCAAAAGACCTCTTCAAAGTGTTAGGGAGCAAAGCTGGCAGTTTGAGGCTTAGGTGCACCTGACCCAAGCCATGGTATGTTCAATCACCTCATGTCCATCTGAGAGCTGGACAATGAATGAAGAAGACTGCAGAAGAATTCATGCATTTGAGTTGTGTCGTGAAGAATACTAAACATACCATGGGCTGCCAGAAAGAACAAATCTGTCTTGAAAGTAGTCCAAGGATGTCCAGGATGCTGCTTAGACATGAGGATGGTGAGACTTTGTCTCACGTACTTTGGACAAGTTATCAGGAGGGACCAGTCCCTGGAGAAGGACATCATGTTTGTCCAAGTAGGAGGTCATGGAAAAAAGGAAGGTCCTTGGGGAGATGGACAGATCCAGTGGATGCAACAATGGACTGAGACATACCTACTGCCGTGAGGATGGCCCGGAACTGGGCAAGATTTTGTTCTGCTTTACACAGGATCAGAACCCAAGCCAGAACCAGTTCATCAACACCTAACGAATACGGAGAAAGAGCTTGTGTGTAGTAATCCACGAGCTTCCTTATCAATGCACGACATAGCATAAGCTAGCAGGAGTTTGCTGTCTGCCAGACTATGATGTAGTGACCAATGCAAACAATATTTAAAGTATCTACAACTGTTATGTGATACAATGTATCCATGCTTTCAACAGGAACAAAGTCCCAGACACTGCTAATTACAATGAAGTGTGTTTCCCATGTGACCGTTGAAGGAAATGCTACATCCCATGCAGAAATTTGTAAAAATAAAGATGTAGTGTTTTTCCCATCTAGGGTTACAAATCTCCTGAGTGCTGTCCATAGACAGCTGGTGAGGGTCTTCTGTGGATGCCAGGTTAGGAATCCACGTACCACAACCTGTGGGTTCCCACATCATAGTAGTCGGATCTGTCTCCTCCATTTAGATCCTGTATTGATTGGTCTATCTGCTCCCTCTTTGGGTCCCCCATTAATTGGTCAGCTATTCCTCCCTTATTGAGATCTCCCATTCATTAGTCATATTAGCTGGTCCCCCATTATATTGGCCAGATCTCTCTCCATATTTGGGTACCCATTTTACTGGTCAGATCTATGGCCCCCAAAGGTGGATCCCACATTAATTGGTCGGAAAACAGACTTGCCTGTATGTCACATCTGAGGGGACTTTTGATTGATGACTTGTTTTACTTAGTGTCCACTCTCCCTACACACGTGCTTAACAGCATGTCACCTGCAAGCCCTAAGAGGAAGGGTCCTGAGACAAGCTTGCAGCAGACTTTCTGGAACCTTCTTATTAATGGATTTGTGACCGATCTATCACTGGGCTCCTCCAAATATGCCCACACACCTTTCCAGGGGCAGGTACCAAGTTCAAGCTAGCATCCTGACTATAAAAGTTTAAATAACAAAGAACAATGGATGGGAACCTTGTGACATAGAAAAGATAGGCAGCCAGCCTCAAGAAATCAATGCCTTTGCATCTCAAAGGAGCCTGGGGACACAGCTAATCGTGTGTGCAAGTGGTGCAGGCTTGAACGCTTATCACCACAGCTCACAGCACACACCTTCACAGGCATCATGGGGGCTGGGCCCTACAGCAGAACATTTCTACCTCACAGAACATCGCAGACTCACAGAAGTGCACCTGTGGGCGCCAACAGCTTCACTGGTTTGCGCACCTGTAAGTAACACCATTGTATAGTCAAATGATCCCAGAGCACAACAATCCACAAATCATCCCCATTGTGAGGTGCTGGGCCTGCGGCTCAGGACCAGAGTCCAGGAGCCCCAAGGTCAGACGGCCTGGCATAGTCCACAGAGACAGTGTTCTGTTTGGATGAGTAGTGACTGGGGTCTAAAAGCTGTGAGCAGTCATCTCAGGCGCAGCTGTTGGTCTCTCCTCATCCAGACCAGAGAAGGGTGAAGAAACAAGGGATGCCTGGAGACCACTCCTCTGAAGGGCTACCACACCATGCAGACCTCGGCCTCCATGACCCTGAGAGCAGAAAATCTAGGTGGTGCCCGACTGCCCCTGCAGACAGCTCTGATAGGGAACACAATAGGAGACCCTGGATAGAGCGGGAGAAAAATGTGTAACAAACCTCAGAATCATAAACAAAAGACCGGGTTGCTGGTCTGATAGAGACCCGTGGAACCCCCCAAGACTATGGCCCCTAGGCACCCTTGAAGCCTGAAACTGAACTCACCTCCAAGGCTCAACTTTCAGCCAAACAAAGACAGGCCTAGAAGGTGTATCCACCTTCTAATAACACCAGGAAGGTTCACGCTCCTTAGAACAATCAACCATAACGGACCCCAAGGGCAGCATCTGCCCGGGGTAAAGCTCAGAAGGCAGGAAGGGACAGGAAAGGACAAAGGGCAACAGGAAACGCAGGGAGGAAGCAGAAAGCGAGCTGTTACCTTGTGGGGCTTGCAACCAATGTCGCAAAACTTGTGTGAATTGTTGAAGGAAAAGCAATTTGCTCTGTAAGTTTTCACCCAAATCACAATAAAAAGTTAATTTTTAAAAAAATCATCTCCACTTTACTTCTAAAACGCTTTCTTGCACCGCCAGGTGGCTGTAATGTGAGTCACTTGGTCCCTAATTGTCTGGATGATATACTTTTACTACTCACATGATGAAATTAAGCAGGATTTGTGTTGTCGTGAAGCGGGCAGGGGGGAACAGAATTTACTTAGACTGCTTTCTCTGTTTTGTATTTAAACAAGAGCTGCTTAAACGAGTCCCAGTAAACAATGAGGCTTTCGGGACTCTGCACTCAAGATTAAACCCATCAGCTGCTAGAGTTAGCAAATTCCAGTGATTAGAACATTCAGTCAAGTAGAAATTTTTAGAGACTAAAATCAATATGTGTCACAACAAATTGTCTTTTAGTTACAAGAAATGATCTAAAATATTTCTCTATTTACAATACATCTAATTTAAAACAACATATTCAGTACCACCAGCCCATGCTAGCTAATCAATCAGCATGGCTGAGTGCTTTGCATTCATATTTCAAGCTGTCAGGCATGTCTTTACAACGGTCACACTCAATTTGCTTCACAGTATTATATTAAATGCAGAGTCACAATAAATTATACTCATAAAATGCTTTGTTTATAAAATTCAGTAAGCAAGAGGGGGCCAGCACATGCTGAATTAGTCCCATCACAGGGCAGCTTCATAGTATTTTATCTGCTCTTCCGCCCATAATTCCACCATATTACAGACCATGTGGTCTGTGTCCTTGAGACGTAGTTGGCCACTGTTGTTCTCACTCCCTATCAGGTGGGTTCCGGTTCAGAGCGACCACGTGTGTGCCAGGGGAGAACTGGAAGCCAAGCCCAAACCACACCCACTGCGTAGAGTCCATTCTGACCCACAGCGCCCCTGGAGGACAGAGGGAAACTGCCCCAGATGATTGCACGGCTGCCAGTCTATGGAAGCAGACTGCCTTCTCTCCCTCCCCCAGAACAGCTGGTGGGTTCAAACCGCCAATCTTTCGGTTAGCAATTAACTTAAGCACGCTTCTACCAGGTGGTGGTAATATGAGTCACTCCACACATAGTAGTCTGGAAGATAAAATTTTATGACCCATATGATGAGAATGAGCAGGATTTATTTATTGAGAAGTGGGCCGGGAGAAGTTTCCTTAGACAGCATCTCTCTGCTTTGTATTTAGACAAGAGCTACTTAGTTCTCTGAAAGTTCCAGTAAGCAGTTCTCTGATCCACATGGGGATAAGGATTCAAGCCAACAGCATTCATTGCATGTGCCCAAAAGAAGACATAAGGGGCCCTCTCAGCAGAATGGCTAAGCACTAGGCCGTGAACCCAAAA
>NW_006921972.1:2886973-2894027 GCF_000298275.1 Orycteropus afer afer
TGCTAGTTCCTATTTTATGTTCTTCCTAGAAAAAATCTTTAAGAATCAATTAAACTAGACTTAGGTGTTATATCCGCACACACACATGAAAACAAACACTGCCTCAAACTATTGCAAGTTGTTGTGGTCACGTGCCATCAAGTCACATCATTTCCGACTCATAGCCGCCCGGCGTGTGAAGGGACGAGCCACTGCTCAGTCCTGCACCATCTGCACAATCGTTGCAATGTTTGAGCCCATTGTGGCAGCTGCTGGGTCAGGCCATCTCCCTCTTCTTCTCGGACCCTCTGCTCCACGATGCACGACGTCCTTCTCCAGGCCTTGGTCCCTCCTGACAGCATCCTAAGTATGTGAGATGAAGTGTTGCTATCCTTGCTTCTAAGGAGCATTCTGATTGTACTTGTTGCAAGACAGATTTGTTCATGCCTCTGATAGTGCATGGTATATTCAGTATTCTTTGCCAAAACCAAAATTCAAATGTATCAATTCTTCTTTCATCTTCCTTAGACATTGTCCAGCTTTCACAAGCCTACAAGTTGATTGGAAAGACTACGGTTTGGGTCAGGCCACCTTAGTGCTCAAAGTGACTTCTTTCATATTTAACACTTCAAAGAGGTCTTTTGCAGTAGATTGGCCCAATGCAATATGTCATTTGATTTCCTGACTGCTGCTTCCATGGGCATTGATTGTGGATCCAAGTAAAATTAAATCCCTGACAACTTCACTCTTTTCTCCATTTATCGTGACGCTACTTAGTGGTCCAGTTGTGACAATTTTTGTTTTCTTTACATTGAGGTGTAATCCATCCTGCAAACTATAGTCTTTGGTCTTCATCAGCAAGTGCTTCAAGTCGTCTTCACTTTCAGCAAACACAGTTGCGTCATCTGCGTACGATAGAATGTCGAGGAGTCTTCCTCCAATCCTGAGTCATGTTCTTCCTCATATAGTCCAGCTTCTCAGATTATTTACTCAGTATGCAGATTGAATAAATATGGTGAAAAGATGTAACCGTACTTACAAATCCCTGTCTTTACTTCACACAGTATACCTTTGCTCTTTTTGAATGAGTGCCTTGGTCTATGCATAGATTTTGCATGAGCACAATTGAGTCTTCTGGAATTCCCATTCTTTGCAATGTTATCCAGAATTTGTCATTCATTTTTGCAAGTAGAGGCATAGAATGGTGGAACTGGACTTCTCAGAGACTTCAAAGTCCTAACTTTGAGTCCACAAATGATGAAGAAGGCAGAGGTTCAGGGACTTCTCAAGCTCTCTAAAATTGAAACCAAATAGGTGTTTTCCAGCAAGAGTGTTCGTATTCACTCTCTGCTTCTCCAGAACGTCTGGCACTCCTAACTTCTTACTGTGCTCTTTGACAGATGAGGAAGCTGAGGTCCAGACAAAGGAAATGTCATCTGTAAGGTTGCACAGGAATTTAGCAGAGTTCTGCTAGTGTGTTACACGAGATCTATCTGTTTGTTCCTCGAAACTGTAGGTTAATAATGCTATTGATGATCTTAATAAAAGCAGTTTCCCCTTGGCATACAGATTTCCCCTTTGCATAACACATATGGATTCAAAGCACCACTTTATTTTGTGGAAATAGAAAACAGCAGTCACAATGATCACATAGATTTGTGGCTCTTCAATTCCATGATTTCTTCTTATGCTTCATAGTAAACAGTGAGTGCACCTGGTATCTCATAGTGAAGAAAAAGAACCCATCCTTCAAGGCTATTACTGATGTGCCTATTAGGGAATCAACAACACAGGGGATTTCCTCAGTTATATCACTAAGCCAAATGGGGGCAAAATTCTACTGAAATGAAAAGTAATGATGTAGAGAGAACCACTTCTTCGCTTCAGAAGAAAGCTGTCTAGCATTTTACTTGGAAAATGTCTCAGAAGTGAAGGTGATGCACACTCATTGTCTTTCCCCCACAGAGAATGCTTCCCTGGAGTGCATTTGATTATTGTTCCATGCAGGACACAGTCAAGGAGAAATATCTCAGGAGAGCATGAGGCATAGATTCCCAGGAGAGGAGGCATCATGGCAAATTTAACACCGTTGGTGGGTGACACAGTCTGTGCTCAACTCCTAAGCAAAAGGTTGGCGGTTCATACCCACCTGATGGTCTGATGCTCTGCTTCCAAAAGGGCACAGCAATGCAAACTTATGTAGCATAGTTCCACTCTGTAATACATGGGCCCATGATGAGTCAGAATCAACTCCACGGCAATAGGTCTCTGGGTTTTCCTAGTCCTAAAAACACTCTTTAGATGGCCTCCACTATGTGATTCTCCTTGGAATTGTTTTCAGTGACACTTCTGGCTGCTTCCTGTTCAGCAGCTTGTTGGCTCTTCCTTCTCACTCAGGCGTTAATTACTGGAGATTTTTGGGACTGATTCTAGGTACTCTTTTCATTGAGTCTCTTTCCCTAGACAATGTAATTCTTTTTATGAGCTCATTTATACATCTTAGGCCCTCAAACCCCAGCACATATCTAAGCTTGAACTGTTCTTTTCATTCCTCTCCACTTGGACTCTCATTGACACAACAAATAGCAAATGCAAGAAATAAATTCTAACAGCATTAAAAAGAGAAATAAACAAACCTAAACTCATTGCCATCGAGTCAGATCCTACTCAGAGCAACACCTCTCCTTGGGTTTCTGAGGCTGTATCACTATGGAAGTAGATTGTCCAATCTTCCTTCCAAGGAGTGGCTGGTGGGTTTGAACCGCCAGCCTTCTGGTTAGCAGTCAAATGCCTTAGGCATTATGCCACCAGAGCTCCTACTGAGAGAACAGACAGTTACATAATAATACATAATAATATAATTACATAATAACAGTAGAAGACTTCAACATACCACTTTTGGTGAAAGTCAGAACAACTAGAAAGAAACTGAACAGAAATACAGAAGATCTAAATGCCACAAACAATTCGACCTCATAGATTATAAGAACAGAAGTAAACATTCTTTTCCAACATACATGGATTTTTCTCCAGAATAGATCACACTTTAGGCCACAAAACAAACCTCAATAAAAATCCAAATCACTGAAATTACACAGAGCAATTTCTCTGATCACATCACCATAAAAGTAGAAATCAATAACAGGAAGAGGAAGGAGGGGAAAAAAATCAAATACCAGAAAACTGAATAACATTGTGCTTGAAAACCATTGGGTCATAGAAATAAAAGATGAGGTTAAAAAATTCCCAGTCTCAAATAAGCATGACAACATAACATACCAAAACCTTAGGAACACAGGAAAAGCACTGCTCAGAGGTTAATGAGTACCAACAAATGTACAAACACACACACCAAAACAGAAAAAATATTCCCCTTGTGAATGGGAACCAGACAAGGATGCCCTTTATCACCACTCCTACTCAATATTGAATTGGAAGTCCTAGCCAGAGCAATAAGGTAAAAAAAGGCATCCATAATGGCAAAGAAGCAGTAAAACTATCTCTATTCTCAGATACTATGATCCTATGCATAAAATATCCCAGAGATTCAACAAGAAAACCACTGGAACTTATAGAAGGATTCAGCAAAGTGGCAAGGTACAAGATCAACATGCAAAAATCAGTCAAATTCCTCTACACTAACAAAGAGTAATCTGAAAAAGAAATCAGGAAAGCAGTACCATTTACAATAGCCACCAAAAGAAGAAATATGTAGGAATAAGTTTAACCAGACATACAAAAGTCCTGAACAAACTAAACTGTGAGACACTACTACAATAAATCAAAAGAGATCCATGTAAATAGAAAAATATACCATGTTCATGGAGGGGAAAACTTAACATTGTGAAAATGTCAATGCTACCCAAAGTGATCTAAAGATATAATGCAATACTAATTGATCTTCCAATATCATTCTTTAAAGATATGGAAAAAGTATTCACTAACTTTATAGGGAAATGAAAGAGACCCCAGATAAGAAAAACACTTCTAAAGAAGAAGAACAAAGTAGGAGGTCTCACACTTCCTGATCTCCAAAACTACTGCATAGCCACAGTAGTCAGAATGACCCAGTATGGTACCACGATAGAAACAGAGACCAATGGAACAGAATTGAGAACACAGAAGTCAATCTATCTACCCACAGACAGCTGGTATTCACAAAGACCTAAAACCCAGTAAGTGGGGAAGAGATAGTCTCTTTAACAAATGGTGCTGGTAAAACTGGACATCCACCTGTAGAAAAAATGAAACAGAATCAATATCTCTCACCACATACAAAAGCTAACTCAAGTGGATCAAAGACCTAGATGTAAAATCTAAAACTGTAATGATCATCAAAGAAAAAATAGGGGGAAATATAGGGGTCCTCAGAAGGAAGGTTGGGCAATCCTACTTCCATAGTGATACCACCTCGGAAACCCAAGGAGGGGTCGTTATGAGTCAGGGCCGACTCCAGGGCATACAACACACACACACACACATAGGGGTCCTAATACATGGCATAAATACATTATCAAAGTTAACTAAAAATGCATAAACACCAGAAGACAAACTAGATAACTGAGAGTCCCAAAGGATTAAGCACTTACTTGCATCAAAAAATTTCAGCAAAAGATAAAAAGAGAAGTTATAGATTGGGGAAAAAAAATAGCAACAACATATTGGACAAGGGATTAATCTCTAAAATTTATTGAAAACTTCAACTCCTCAACAACAAAAAGATAAATAATCCAATTAAAATATGGGAAGAGGACATGAACACACACATCACCAAAGGAGGCATTCCAGTGGCCAACAAACACATGAAGAAAGTCTCAAAATCATTAGCCATTAGACAGATGCAAATCAAAACAACAATAAGATATCATCTCACTCCAGCATTAATATCAAAGTTCAAGAAAGCAGAAAACAACAACTGCTGGTGAAGGTGTGGAGAGACTGGAATGGTCACGTACTGCTTGGAGGACTGCAAAATGGTATAACCACTATGAAAAACAGCATAGCTCTTCCCACAAATGTTGGAAATAAAAATAGCATATGACCCAGCAGTCCCAATGCTAGGTGTATATCCTAGAGAAATAAGAGCTGTGACACAAATAGGTATATGCACACATATGTTCATCACAGCACTATTCACATCAGCAAATAGATGGAAACAACTTAAGTGCTCATCAACAGAAGAATGGATATACAATCTATAGTACATACACACAATGGAATACTATGCAACATTAAATAATGACAAATGAATCTATGAAACACCTCATGACAGGGATGAACCTGGAGGACATGATACTGAGTGAAATTAGTCAATCACAACAGGATAAATATTGCATGAGCCCACTATTATGAAAAGTTAATGAAAGGTTCTCACACAGAAATCCACATTGTGTGATGGTTACTGGTAGGAGGGGAAGGGAGAGGAAAGCACCAGAGAGTAAACCTGTATCACCTTGGGTGAAGGGAAAGGTAGTGTGTAATAGGAGGGGATCAGCACCAAACTATCAAGGAAAGGAGACCCTAGAAGGAGCCTGAGAGTTGAAGGGAACAGAGGTCAATACGAGGAGCAGACCCTCCTGCAGCAGCAGCGATGAGGATAACCCATGAAGAGACACAGAGGTGCACAGGCAAGCTCCACAGGCGTGGGGAGGTGGGTAAGACGGCACCCACTGATACACACGGTTAACAGAGGATGTGTCTACACACGTATTTACACGGGCTGAAAATACATCCAGGAGTACAGTGGAGCATACGGGGAGCAAAGTTCTGAGAACATCTTGGCCGTAACCAAACAGTCAAGGGAATGAGTCACTGAGTGGGGGGCTCAGCGCCATAGTCTCAGGAGACATCAGGTTAATTGGCATAGCAGTCCAGAAGGCAGTGCTCTACATCCTGCTGTGGAGAGGAGCGACTGGGGTCTTAAAAGCCTGTGAGCAGCCATCCAAGTTCCAACTATTGGTCTCTTCCTGTTTGGAGTGAAGAAAAGTGAAGAAAATCAAAGATGCATGAAAAGAATTCGTCCAAAAGACTAATGGCCCACACAAATCTCAGCTTCCATGACCCTGGGAGCAGAACTAGTCGTTGCCTGGTTACCAGTGCTGACCACTCTGAAAGGGATGACAATAGGAAGTACTGGGCAGAGTGGGAGAAAAATGTGGAACAAAACTCAAAATCATTAAAAAAAAGCCCAGGCTTACTGCTTGCATAGAGACTGGTGGAACCTCAGAGACTATGGTCCTTAGCCGTCCTTCAAGCCTGGAACTTAAGTCACTTCTGTGCATAAACTTTCAGTCAAACAATAGACAGGATTACAAAGTGAATTAACACCACCAGGGAGGTGTTATTGGTTTCATATCAATTGATTTCATATCAATAACAGCACCAGGGAGGTACACATTCTTTAGAACTATGAATCATATGAAATCGAAAGGGCAGCATTTGCTCAGAGACACAGCTCAGGCGGCAGGAAGGAACAGCACGGAAGGAAGAATGGAAATGGGCAACACAACGAGGAAGTAGGATGAGGGCTGTCATGTTGTGGGGACTGCAATCACATCATGAAACAAAACATGGACAAATGATTGAGTGGAAAACGAAATTGTTTGTGAACATTCACCCAAAGCACGATAAAAAGTTTAAATAAATAGAAAAAAAAAAAGGTCAATAAAATCAGCAAACTGCTGGACAAATTCACAAAAGAAAATTAGGAGAAGCAGCAAATAACCCAAGTGAGAACTGAGCTGGGTGACATCAAAACAGAGCCAACATAAACAGAAAGTGTCATAATAAGCTGTGAAAAATCTTTCTTCAATCAATTTGAAAATCTAGAGCAAATGGACACATTTCTAGAAACAAACTACCTACTTAAACTAAGACAAACTGAGGTAGAAAAACCAAACAGACCCATAACTAAAGAAGAGACTGAAGAGGTAATTTATAATATATATATATATGAGCTCTGGTAGCATAGTGGCTAAAGCACTTGACTGATAACCAGAAGGCTGGCGGTTCAAACCCACCAGCCACTCCTCGGAAGGAAGGTTGGGCAATCCTACTTCCGTAGTGATACTGCCTT
>NW_006921972.1:2897622-2898835 GCF_000298275.1 Orycteropus afer afer
GATGGCTGATTTTCAGACATAGATCACCAGGCCTTTCTTCCTACTCCTTCTTAGTCTGGAAGCTCTGCTGAAAGCCGCCCACCATGGGGGACCCTGCTAGGATTTGGAACACTTCTGGCATTTCTTCCAACATCATAGCAACATTCAAGCACCACAGTACAACAGACTGACAGAGAACAAGCTTAAACCTTTCTTTTTAACGGAAGCATCCCCTAACCCTCCCCACTGTCCTTCCTCCTTCCTCCTTCATGTACCTCCAGCCATCATCCCCGAGTGACCTCTAATTCCCTTGACTGGTGACTTACATACTGACAGCTGTTTACTTTAATAACGTGGTTACTGTTTCCCTTTCATCCTGAACTTCATGAAGCATGAGCTGAGATTGAATCCGCCCTGTGCACATGTATCCCCACCATCTTCACTCAGCAGGCACAAGGACAATGTGTGTTCTCACTGACTGATGTGAACCAGAAGCATGGCCAATGCAATAGTCTTAAGCTAAAGCAGTACGAACTTCAAGTGAAATTTGGAAAGAATTCTTTTAGATGAGAAGGGCAATCATAAGCACCAGGAATCTTTGAAGGGTTAATGAGATGGAAGCAAGAACAATATGGAAAACCAGCGAGCAAATGTGAACCTTACAGAAGGTTCAGCACAGGAAACATGGCAAAGAGCAGGCAGAGGTCAAGCCACGCGAGAAACAAATGACCACACGGGGAGGGAGGAGTGGCTAAAAGCATACTGCAAGGCTCGGAGAGCAGAAGACACTGCCGTCGGGGGTGTCGAAGAGCAAGCACTGCTGTCAAACACATTGAGATAATGCCGCTGTATGACCTTCTGAAGAAATAAATTAAGAAATGAGAAGTTCCGGTAGATCATCCGGGGACAGATGGAGAGCAGATGTTACTGGGCCGGGAAAAGTGACAGGTTAAGCAAACGCTGGGGCTTCTGTGTGCACACCATGTGTGCAAACACACACACATGCACGAGGGCAAAGCTACATGTACATGCATGCACACGTGTGTGTCCCCACACACGCACACATTCTCACAGGTCAGGATCACAGCCTCAAGCAGAGCACGGCATGACAAATGACCAGCAAGTGGCAGTACAGATACAAGCTGGCTGGATGTGGGATGCGCGGCTCAGAATCCCCACTCTCCTTGCATCGAGTAGAGGTTGAAAGACGTTGGTGTCCACGTTGCATGAAGCA
>NW_006921972.1:2902146-2904979 GCF_000298275.1 Orycteropus afer afer
GTCTCTTCTGACATCCATTTTGTTCTTTTCTTCCTTTCTTGTCTTTTGAATCACCTCTTGGTTTCTTCACGGATGATATTCTTTGTGTCATCTCACAATTCCTCTGGTTTTCTGTCATTGGTGTTCAATGTATCAAATCTATTCTTTAGATGGTCTCTAAATTCAGGAGAGATATAATCAAGTTTATATTTTGGCTCTTGTGGAATTGTTTTAATTGTCTTCAACTTCAACTTGGACATGCACATGAGCAATTGATGGTCTGTTCCCTAATCAGCTCCTGGCCTAGTTTTAGCCAAAGATATTGAGCTTTTCTGTCTCCTCTTCCCACAGATGTAGTCAGCATGATTTTGTGTATTCCATCTGGTGAAGTTCACATGTATAGCCCTCACTTATGTTGTTGAAAAAATGTATTTGCAATGAATAAGTCAAATGTGTTGGAAAATTCTATCATGATATCTCCAGCATTATTTCTATCATCAAGGCCATATTTTCCAACCAGCAATAACTCTTCTTTGTTTCCAACTTTTGCATTACAGTTACCAGTGATAATCAATACATCTTGATTGCATGTTCAGTCATTTTCAGACCGCAGAAGTTAGTAGAAATCTTCAATTTCCTCATCTTTGGCTTTGGTGGTTGGTGCATAGATTTGAATAATAGTAGTGTTAACTGGTCTTCCTTGCAGGTGTATGGATATTATCCCATCCCTGACAGCATTGTACTTCAGGACAGATCTTGAAACAGTCTTTGTGATGATGAATGCCACACCATTCTTTTTTTGACATTCTATTTGTCATTTCCGGCAGAATAAATCATATAGTTGTCTGATTCAAAATGGCTGAAACCAGTCCATTTCAGCTCACTCATGCCTAGGATATCAATCTTTATGCATTCCATTTCATTTTTGACAACTTCCAATTTTCCTAGATTCATACATTTGTATATTCCATGTTCCAATTATTAATGGATGTTTGCATCTATTTCTACTCCTTTTGAGTCATGCCACCTCAGCCAATGGAGAACCCAAAAGCTTTACTCTATCCATATCTTTAAGAAGGTCTCTACTCTGAGGAGTCAGCTTTTCCCCAGTCAAATATTGAGTGCCTTCCAACCTGATGGGTTCATCTTCTGGCATTATATCAGACAATGTTTCAGGGCTTTTCATAAAGTTTTCCAGTAACATATCAGGCAGTGTTCCACTGTTATTCATAAGGTTTTCATGGGCCAATTGTTTGAGAATTGGATGGCCCCTTCCTTCTTCTGAGTCTGTCTTAGCCTGGAAGCTATGATGAAACTTGTCCATCATGGGTAACCCTTCTGGCATTTTGCAACACTGGTGGCATAGCCTCCAGCCTCACAGAAACATGTAAGCCACCACAGGATGACAAGCTGACAGACCAGTTTGTCTCCCTTAGTTGTTCCTAACCAATCTGCACCCATCTACCTCAGGCCTGGGCCTTGAAATGGAGCCGCCCCCAAGCAACACCAGTCGCCAGCCTGTGCATCGCCATGTTGCTGGTGTAATGATCAGAAAGAACTCAAATGGTACCTGAGCTTAAGTCAAGGTTCAAAATGGAGTTAGGCCTCCTGCTGTAGACCACAGCCTTCCAGGAACCAAGTGCTTCAGAAGTGAAGATCTAATACACTGGGAAGAGGGGTCAACCAGAGGAAAACCCGCGTGGTGAGTGGTGGTCACCATGAGCGGTTCGGGAGACTGAGACCTCAGGCCAAACAGGGGTAGAGGGAACAGTTGGGGGAGGAAAGGGCCAGAGCAGGCGTGTCTCTGCCGTGCGGGCAGTGGAGAGACATTGACGGCAGTACACGAGGGAAGGGCTGGACACGGGAGCAGAGGTGGAAGTTCGGTTTTCTCTTTGTGCATTTCCAATGGCTCCATGCAAGTCACTCATGGGTGGATGCTATGGATGGTGTTTCATTGTCTTGTCGCTGGAGTGGCTGTGTGAAGTTGACACGCATGCAGTCTGTTTTCTCTGTACAAGAGCCTTGCTTTCCTAGGAGCCTGAAAAAAGTCTTCCATTGTTCTGAAGTTCCTGAGGATTGACTAAGAGCACTAGGGAGCTAAATCTTGCTTTCTTCCTCTCCTTTTGAGTACTCTCCCCACTCTCTCACTTGACAGGAATGCTTTGCATCTTCTTTCTCATGCTTTGTTTGGACCTTTCTTTGTTCTCTTTCTCAGGAACATAGCATTTTGCTTTTGTTTTAAGTGCTTTGTTTTCACATCTATCACTTTGTCCCTAATTACTTTAAACACATTGCTCTTTTCCACTTAACTTCGCTCTGCTTCCCATGCCTGTATCTCCCATCCGGACTGTTCTCATTGGTGTCTAAGCTCATTGCAGCCCTCAATGTCACTTTCACTTTGCATTACTTGTGCTTTTCTCTTCAGTTTCTCTCTCCTGAGCTTCAGCAACTCACTTTCCATCTCATCTCATTTCTTTGTCCTGACCAACCTGAGCCACAGGAGCTCTGCAGAATGCCCCAGACAGCTGTGCCCTGCTCTAGAGCGAAGTCCTCTGCCTCCAGCCATCTGGGCTGGCCAGCACTTTGAATGCAAAGAGAATTGCTAGATGCTTCCAGCCCAGAGGAAGGAGGCCTGGGGGCATCGGCTCTCTCCCTCTTGGAAAACACTCATCATGTGGTCTATGTTAATGCCTAAGCTTTCATTTTACTTCTCTAATAACACGTTTAAAGGGCACATGTCTAAAGATGCAATTCTCTCAATAGCATTTAAGCTTTTTTTCAAAGAGAGGAAAACATCCATGTATTTGTGCGTAAGTTTATCCTCCTGATCTCATTTGAAATTGTCAGAATCAGA
>NW_006921972.1:2905389-2908819 GCF_000298275.1 Orycteropus afer afer
TCCTCATTTAAGCGCAGAGGTTTGCAGCACAGACACAGGAAGAACTCTGAATTCATTACAAAGAGCTCGGTCCGCAGCTCTGAAGAGAGCCAGCACAGCTCATTAGAGCTACTCCAGGGTTGACCTGCAGGACCTGTCTGAACTTGGAAACAGCCTTGAGCACGGTGTGGGAAAGGATCTACTGCTGATACCAATCAGAAAACCAAACTTCTCAAGCAGAGGATTCACAGTGAAAACTCCCGGGGTTTCTTCTCTCAAAGTGAAGCAACGTTCATGTCCTGTGGGGACTAAACCCTCATTCCACTACCGGCCATTCCACAGTTGGTAGGAAAGACTCCAAGTCTGGAAACATTGTACTTTGTACCTCTGATAGAATGATATTTATCACATTGCAAGTGTTTCATATATTTGGGAACGCCAAAGACTACAGTTTCACTACAGAGATGCCACACGTGTAGGTATGAGCACCTAGTACCTTCCTGCACACGGTGCAGAGCAGGGTTCATACTTCTCTGTCTTCTCAAAAGCAAAGTCGATCCTACCTGACGATGTTGCCAGTAATTCTGTAGAGGAGATGACTCGATGACTCTGATGGATGGCAACCCCACGTGCATCAGCAGAACTGTCTCCACAGTGTTCCCAGTGGATTTTTCAGGAGTAGATCACCAGACCTTTATTTCAAGATACCTCTGGGTGGACGTCAACCACTGACTTTTCAGTTAGCAGCCAAGTACTTCACCCCTTGGCACCACCCAGGGTCCATAACACTTCCTTAGTAATGTTGAAGTTCTTGGGGTTTTTTGTTTTGTTTAGTTTGGGTGAAAGTATACAGTGAAAATTCATTTTCTGTTCAACAGTTGATACACACTTTGTTCCGTGACATTGGTAGCAATCCTCTCAATGGACCAGCACTCTTCCCATGTCCTTCCTGGGTTCCTCATTTCCATTTGTCCTTCTTTCCTGAGCTTTGCTTTTAGGCAAATGCTGCCCCTTTTCCTCTCATATGGTTGATTATACTGATGAGTATGTTCCTCCTTGGTGTCATTCACTTTATAGAACTGTTTGTTTCCCTGACAGTTAATCCCCAGACTTGAGGGGTATCTAAAGGTCACTTTCTTGGGGTTCCAATGATCTTTACCAGACAGATAATCATTTTATGATTTTAAATTTTGTTCTATAATATTTTTCCTCCCTCTTTGTCCAAGACCTTCTATTGTGATCCTGATCAAAGCAGTCAGCAGTGGTAGCCAGGCACCATCTAAACCTTCTGATCTCAGGGTAGTTAGTGGAGGCTGTGCTTTGCATGGTCCATTAGGCCCTTGGACTAATTGTTTCCTTATGTCTTTGATTTTCTTCACTCTTCTCTGCTCTGGATAGGGAGAGACTGATAGTAGTACTGTAGATGGCTGCTGGCAAGCTTGTAAGACCCCAGTTGCCACTCACCACAGTAGGATGTAGAACATTGCCTTTGTGGACTATGTTACGCCAATTGACCTAGATGCCCCCTGAGACTGTGGTCCTAAGTCCCCTAGCTGTTGAATTTAATTTTATTCAACAAAAATATTATGCTTTTTGGGAAGATAAACCAAACCTACAACCTTTAAGTCAATTCTGATTCATAGCAACCCTATAAGACAGAATAGAACTGCCTCATAGGGTTTCCAAGGCTATAAATCAGTATGAAAGCAGACTGCCAAATCTTTCTCATGCAGAGTAGCTGGTGGGTTCAAACCGGGGAACTTTTGGTTAGCCACAAACAATTTGACCACTGCACCATGAAGGCTCCTTTAGAGAAGATACCTAGGTATATATATTTAAAACAAAACAAAACAAAACTTACTACCATCGAGTTGATTCTGACTCATAATGACCTCCTTTGAGTTTCTGAGGCAGTAAATTTTTACGGAAGTAGACAGCCCAGTCTTCCTTCTGAGGAGTGGCTAGGGGGTTTGAACTGCCAACCTTCTGGTTAGCAGTCAAATGCCTTGGGCACTACACCACCAGGGGAATATATTAAGAACCTCAAATTTATATTCAGGAACTGGGAAACTTGGTCTCAGTATTAACACAGTGACAGTTATCATCATCTACAAAAGTATAATTTCAAGCTGAATATTACAGAATTGACATACAGTCTTTAATTCCTTTACTCTGGAATCCCTGTTTTTCCTCTTTGGAAATGACATCTGTGCATGTTCCACCTCCTTACTCTTGGTTTGTGGACCTAGTTCTAGGCTAGGCACACAGTATCCACTTGCTGAAATCAGCCTCCTAACCTGTAACCTCCATATCAGACACCATGCACTTTGGGGCAAAGCTTACCTCACCGCCATGTCATAATCATCTCATCACGAGAAAGGAACATGGGGTCAGACTTATTCTTCTCATCCTGGTACTTGAGTTTGGACTCTTGGCTGCCATGAACTACTTAGCATGATCTTTCTAGCCATAGTCTTTGTGACTCCACTAGATGACAGGGTGTAACGATGAAAATGTGAGGTTCTTGTGAAGAAGCTATCCTGATTGAAGAATTGCAGTGAGTGGTTTCTGATGCTGAGGGGAGCTCTGGTGTGTTGTAGTGCCTAAGGCACTTGACTGCTAACCAGAAGGCTGGCGGTTCAAACCCACCAGCCACTCCTTGGAAGGAAGGTTTGACATCTACTTCCGTAGTGATACGGCCTCAGAAACCCAAGGAGGGGTCACTATGAGTTGGATCCAACTCCATGGCAGTGGTTGATTGGTTAGTGGTGTAATGGATAAGGCATTTGGCTGCTAGCAAGAAGGTCAGCAGTTCAAATCCACCAGGTGCTCTGTGGAAGGAAGCAGGGCCAATCTACAACCTCAGAAACCCAATGGGAGTCGCTATGAGTTGGAATAAATGCAGTAGCACTGAGTTTGGTTTTAGTTTGGTTTACTTCCCTAATAAATCCCATAATCATGAGTATTGTCTGTGAGTTCTGTGTAGCCATTGCAACAACTTATCAAACCCAGCACAGAAGGAGAGAGTGTTGTTGGAAGGGAGTGTTGGTGTCAGAATTGATAACAAGGTCAGAGAATGGTGCCATGTCTGACCACTGCATTATAGGAATCAGCCTTAGGCTGTTGACCTTGGTGCCTCTTCCCCCTTGTGAAGTTAGAGGAGGTCAGATGAAGCAGCCCCTATGCACTTTTTATAAAGACTTTGTTAATTTATTCAATGATCATCTATTGAATATAACTTGTTATATTTATTTTTCTTAAGAAAAATATAAATGTAATTTCATTAAAAATAAAATGTAATAATACATATAAATGCAAAATATAATATTATGTAAAATGTGATAATGATTATACTTGATTATATAAAAGGAGCTCTGGTGGTGTGGTGGTTAAGGCATTGTCTGCTAGCCAAAAAGTTAATGGTTCAAACCCACCAGCCACTCTGGAAGAA
>NW_006921972.1:2909594-2911033 GCF_000298275.1 Orycteropus afer afer
TTCCTCCCTGGAATATTTTTAAAAAATCCATTTCCAGCTGAAAGAGGTTGGCAGGAGAAATATCAAGTGTGAAACAGGGTGTGTATGACAAGTGGGGTCAGGTGCAGGTGCACATGGACATTCTCCCCCTGTAGTCTGCAAGATGCTTCTCCTTGCAACCCTAATATGTGGAGGGGAGAACTGAACAGGTTCTGCCCTCTGTCAGCTGTAGCTCTGTGAGCTTAAGGTGCTTAGAAGACAAGGGCAAGGTCTCCTAGGGGGATATAATTGTGTAGTTGAGGACTCTTGGGACACTGAAGGGCTTATATCTAGTCTCTGAATTTTTCTTAAAAATGTGTTGTGTTTAGTGTGTGTAAAAACAAACTGTAATGTGCTATAAAAATTCTGATCATAGTAAAGATGGTGAATAACCCAATCCTTGAGACAAGGGCGTTAAGAGAACTTTTTCTACCTACCAGAGCTCCTGGCTATACATCTGCTGGTAACGGGCCCTTAGAAGTGTGTATTGATAGAACAATGGCATAGTGGTTGAGTTTTGTCTTTCTCATCAGAATACACAGTTTTAGGATCAAGGGCTCTTGTTCACCTCTCTGTGTAAACAAGTAGACAACACTCAGTGAGGATCCTTTGAGAAAATGAAGAAATGATTGGCCAAGAATCCCAGCAATAGCATAGAGTCCAAAGAGAAAAACAAACCAACTGAAACCAGTTGGCATCCAGTTGGCTCCAGCTCATGTCAACCCCATGTGTTACAGAGTAAACTGAGGCCCACAGGGTTTCCTTGTCTATAATCATTTGGGAAACAGACCACCAGGCCTGTCTTCCATGGTGCCACTGGGTGGGTTTACACCACCAACCTTTCCGTTAGGAGTCAACTGCCACCCAGGGACCTTGAGTCCAGTGAGAAAGATGGCTGCTTTCTTGCTGGGCAGAAATTCCCTGAAATGCGGGACTGCCTTGGAACAGCATTTTCTCCACTTTGCTGATGCTTGATGCAACAGGCAAGAGGATTCCAACCTGACTTTTCCTAAAGTTTTGTGCTGCATCCAAGAGAACAGTAAAGTTGAGCTCTTCGCCTTCCGTTGATCCTAAGTACAGCTTCCCACCATTCGTTCAGCCCTTACTTATATCTGTTTGTGTGATCTCCACAGTTTTCTTCATGCTCCACCCATTATCTCCAGAGTCAGGTGAGACCAGCTACATTCATCCTTTTGTCCAGAGGTGTGACCAGCCCTCCTGGAACTTCAAACAGCAGCAATATGGCTTCTAGGACCTATTAATTATGTGCACCTTCCAGGATGCCTCCAGCACTAGGGAAAGTCCCAACTTCTCCTATTGTCCATCATCATGCTGAGGTTTATCACCATAACCTTCTTATGCTGTTGTTAGTTACTATCAAGTCATTGCCAACTTATGACAACCTTATGTATAGTAGAAAC
>NW_006921972.1:2911248-2912301 GCF_000298275.1 Orycteropus afer afer
CAACATAAAGAAAACAAAAATCCTCACAACTGGACCAATAAATAACATTATCATAAATGCAGAAAAGATTGAAGTTGTCAGGGCTTTCATTTTACTTGAATCCACAATCAACACCCATGGAAGCAGCAGTTAAGAAAACAACAGCAGATTTGATTTGCAAATTGGAGCAAATAGGCTACAAAAGACCTCTTTAAAGTGTTAAAAAATATATAGATATCATTTTGAACACTAAGGTGTGCCTGAGCCAAGCTGTGGTATTTTCAATGGTCTCAGATGCATGTGAAGCTGGGCAATGAATATGAAAGCCTGATGAATTCAGGCCTTTGAACTATCGTGCTGGCAATGAATAGGGACTATATTAAGGACTGCTGCCAGGAAAACGCTGCAGGCGGGAAGCTCCTGAGAAGTGAGGTTGGCAAGACTGCACCTCACGCACCTGGGACGTGTTATCAGGAGGGACCGTGTCGGGAGAAGGACATCATACTTGGTAGAGCAGTGTCAGCAAAAAAAAACAGGAAAATCTTCAGTGAGATGGATTGACATAGTGGCTGCAAAAACGAGTTCAAACATAGCAGATGTTGTGGAGACAGCACAGAACCAGGCTATGTGTCACTACATTCTGCACAGAGTTGCTATGAGTCAGAGCCAACTCGATGGCACCTAAAGACAAGCACAAACATTAAACAAATACAGTGTATGAATGGCTAGGTAACTATCTGCATCAATGCCAAAAGCAGGTTTGTTTGTTTTTGTCTTTCCAAATCTGTTTTGTCATTAACATTAGATTCTCGCTCCTAGATAGAGGCAGATTTTTAAGAAGCGATTTCAAAATGTGGAGAGGCCAGGGACCTCCAGAGTAGGAGGATATCCAGGTAAAAAGGGGCGGGAGGCAAGGCTAGGCCCCAAGCCCCCTAGATCCAGGAAAGGGAAGGAGCAGGAGAGGCCGGGGACCTGCAGAACAGGAGAATATCCAGGAAAAAAGGGGCAGGAGACCAGGTTAGGCCCCAAGCCCCCTAGAGCCAGGAAAGCGAGGGTGCAGCCAGGGACCACAAA
>NW_006921972.1:2913436-2914162 GCF_000298275.1 Orycteropus afer afer
AAATTGACCAAACATGCAGTCAAGATGTGTTGCTTATCACTGGTGACTGGAATGCAAAAGTTGGAAACAAAGAAGAATCACCGGTAGTTGAAAAATTTGGCCTTGATGACAGAAATAACGCTGGAGATTGCATGGTAGAACTTTGGAAGACCAATGAATTATTCATTGTAAATACACAAATGGTGGCTCTACACATGGACTTCGCCAGATGTAGGACACAGGAATCAGACTGACTACATCTGTGGCAAGAGGTGGTGGAAAAGATCAATATCTTCAGCCAATATAAGGCCAGGAGCTGATTGTGGAACAGACCATCAACTACTCATATGCAAATTCAACTTGAAGTTGAAGACAATTAAAACAAGTACACAAGAGCCAAAATATGACCTTGAATATATCCCTCCTGGATTTAGAGATCATCTAAAGAATAGATTTGATGCATTGAACACCAATGATTGAAAATCAGAAGAATTGTGGGATGACATCAAGAGCATCATTCATGAAGAAAGCAAGAGGTCATTAAAAATATGAGAAAGAAAGAAAAGACCAAAATAGATGACAGAAGAGACTCTGAAACTTGCACTTGAGTGAACAGTAGCTAAAACAAATGGAAGAAGTGACAAGATAAAATAGCTGAACAGAAGATTTCAAAGAGCAGCTCGAGCAGACAAAGCCAATTACTATAATGAAATGTCCAAAGACCTGGAGTTAGAAAACCAAAAGGGA
>NW_006921972.1:2915497-2916992 GCF_000298275.1 Orycteropus afer afer
TATGCATGTGAGAGCTGGATAATGAATAAGGAAGATCAAAGAAGAATTGATGCTTTTGAGCTGTGGTGTTGGCAAAGAATGCTGAAAGTACCATAGATTGCTAAAAGAACTAACGGGTCTGTCCGGGGGAAGTGCAACCAGAATGCTCCTTGGAGGCGAGAATGGACAGACTTCATCTCACATACTTTGGTCATGTTGTTAGAAGGGACTACTCCCTGGAGATGGATGTCATGCTTGGTAAGGTGGAGGGTCAACGGAAGAGGGGAAGGCCCTCAAATAGATGGATTGACATGGTGGCAGCAACGATAGGCTCAAGTATAGTAAGAATCATGGAGCTGGCTCAGGACCATGAGGTGTTTGGTTCTGCTGTGCATAGGATGGCTATGAGTTGTAGACTTGATGGCACCTAACAACAACAACATTTCAAAATGTGCATTTGGTTTTATAAACCCTTGTAGCTTTTACCACATGAGGTATTAGCTGAAATCATAGCATCCAGATGTGTCTGGGCACTCTGTTCTGTGTTCTGGCACTTCCTATGATGGTGGGATGCGTGATAATGGACTCATCGCCTTGGGGGCCCAAGGCCCCATAAGAACAAGTGAGGTCTCTCCTGAAAAATACTTCAATCAAGTACTGGAAAAAGAGAATAAAACCGTCTGGGAGGAGAAATAGAAGCCTGAGGAAGCTGAATCTTCGGAATGCACACCCAGAGCTTTAGAAATGTGAGGTCCATGCACTTTCACCCCATAATCGTTTGTTAGATCAGACAGTGTGAGAATAATTATGAAATAATGTTTACAGCAGTAAATTTACCAACAAGCTTTGTTATGGTGTAAGAAAGGTTGACATTAGGATGTATATGGATGAACAAATAAGAAATTAATTTGATTAATAATCATATATATGTGTGCAATTGATTGTACATGTTAATATTACAAGGTGTCCAACAGCACACTAGAAAACCCAGTCACAAATTGTTACAGTCCCGAGAACGTTCTGAGCGTCTAAGCCTGGCAGGTTTTTGTTGCAGAGTCTCCATGTTGTCCCTGGAGAGGAAAGCCGGTCTCCAATGCACACCTGGTCCTGCTTCACAAGGACAGTCAGGTGGAAGGCAAAGAGGGGAACTGTGACACTCCAGAAGTGCACGCATTCCTTCTCCTTCCTCTTCTTCTTCTTCCTCTTCTTCTTCGCCTTTGCCTTTGCCTTCGCCTTCTCTTTCTCCTCCTTCTTCTTTTAAATTTTATTGTGCTTTGGGTGCAAATTTGCAGAGCAAAATTTGTTTTACATTCAACAGTCCATGCACATTTGATTTCATGCCCCAATTACCATCCACGACCAGAAAAAACTCTCCTCTCCTCTCATCCCTGTGACTACTCCCTTCCTCTCATGCCTTTGACTACTCCCTCCCTGTGTACTTCTTAACTATGCACTCCTGTCTGTCCAGCTTTTCCTCCATGTGAATGCTGTGTCTCTAGTGCCCCATGGCCAACTG
>NW_006921972.1:2917274-2920198 GCF_000298275.1 Orycteropus afer afer
TCCATCATGTCCTTGGACTAATTGTTTCTGGATGCCTTTGATTTTCTTCACTCTTCCTTGCTTCAGATGAGAGGAGACCAATAGTTGCATCTTAAATGGCCACTCAAATCTTTTAAGATCCAGTCACTACCCACAAAAGTAGGGTGTAGAACAAGACTTTTATATACTGTGTTGTGCCAATTGAGCTTGGTATCTGTGTTAGGCTGGGTTCTCTAGAGAAGCAAAACCAGTAAAGCTTATATACAGAAAGAGAGAGAAAAAAATGTATCTTAGGAAAATGGCTCACACACTTATAAAAGCTGGCAAGTCCCAAGTTCCTGGATCAAAGGTCAAGCTGTAGACTTTTCCCAACTCACACAGCTGCAGGTACTGATGAGCTCAAGGTTGGCAGGCAGTATACCGGCTGTTGACTTGGACAGATGACAAATCCAAGATCATGAGGCCAAATAGTGGATTGTTTGCTCATGGACAGTTCTAGGTAGCACAACAGTATCCATATCCACTGAAGTCTGTCTTTTTCCCGGGATGTCCATATATGTATTGGAAGCAGGCCATACCCCTAGGGAAACTCCCTTTCAATGTATTCGCTGCTCAAAACATATACATCCAATCTCCTCATGGGAATAACCACATCACAACTTTAAACTCAGAATCATGGTCCAACCAAGTGGACATACAACCCCAACTATTACAGTGTCCCCCAAGACTATGGTCCTGAGCCAGCAGGTTCAGTGATTCTCTCTCTCAAGGTGTATGGTCTCTGAGAGCTTACTCCAACTCTTTCTTCTGTTGCTTCTGTAATGTGTGTGGCTAGTTTTGTAGCACAAGTGCATGTGTAAGATTATCTTCAGCTAAATCTATCCTCTGTCTAGAGTATATATTCCTGTTTGCTGACCCCTACCTGATCTTCTCACTTGTCTATGCATTTATCTGTAGCCTGATGTTTGGTGTCAGTGTTAGTGGTAATCCAGTATTATGCATGTAATAGTATTTGCCTCTGTTGTCTATATCTTATATGCACATTTCAGTGTCCTCTCTTTCCCTAATGTCATCATGCTGGCCACAGACTCTTTCCATACCATCTCTCCCCTCACCCAAATCAACATGTGACCCCCAACTAGTTCAAAATTTTCCTTCCCCTTCCCTCCCATCCCCAGTAACCTACAAAGTGAGATTCCTTCCCTAAGTAAAACTTTCCTTGATTTTTTACAATAATGGGCTCATACATTATTTGAACTTCTGTGATTGACTTATTTCACTCAGCACACACATTCCTTTTTGCAGTCACCAGAAAACCTCTGTGAGGGCTCCAAATTTACCTAAAAGTGGTTCCTAGAACAGGGCATGGACTTTCCCATATCCACTCCACTCAGCAGCACATTAGGTGGATTAGAACAAGAAAAATCCATTTCATTCATGAGAATGTGGAAGGAACACCTAACACTATCTCTGCAGATGATATGAGAATGCACCCAGAAAACTCTAGAGAATCACTGATAAAACTTATTCAAATGATGAAAAAGAATTGAGGAAGGTAACAAGGTATGAATTAGGACCCTGAAATCGATAGCCTGTAGTCACAGAGCATAAACCAGTGAGAGCATACAATGGCAGACCAAACCCACTGCTGCTACATCGTGGGAGATTAAATGCTTAGAAGCAAACTTAACAACAAGTGCATAGACTGTACATTAGGGAAACTTTCAACACTCCTGAATGACATAAACATACACTCAAACAGGATTGGAAAGATGTGCCTTGTTCAAGGACAGGATGACTCAGCTCACAAAGAGGAGTTCTCACCAAGTTAATCCATAAACTGAATGCATTCCCAGTAAATCTTCCAAAAAGCTTTGTTATCAAGTGAGGCAAGTGGGTGTTGAAGTTCATATGGAAAATACATAACAAACAAACAAGCAGATTCCATGGGATGTATACCAGATATAAAGACACTGTGAGAGGAACAACGTGTCCCTCCTTCATGAGTAAATACACAGTGCCATGGAATAAAAAAGCTCCCAATTGACTGAAGTATCTGTGGAAATTTAGTACATAATAAGTGTGGAATCTGAAATCATGGATGCAAATGCAGGCTTTCTCAGAAATGGGACTCAGACAACTGTGCAGAGATGAGATCATGCATACTCCACATTACTCATAAAAACACACTCAACGTGGGTCACAGATGAGATCTTCCATACTCCATGTTACTCATAAAAACACACTCAACGTGGGTCAGAGATGAGATCTTCCATACTCCATGTTACTCATAAAAACACACTCAACATGGGTCAGGAATCTAAGTTCAGGAAATAAAACATGTGAGATGACAAGTGATCCTAGGGGAATGAACCTATAACCTCGTGTAGAGACAGGCTTTCTGATATGACCTAAATTGTAGTTCAATGAAAGAAAAGATAAATAAATCTGATGGCTTAAAAATGAACATCAAACTTCCAGTAAGATGGCGGAATAGGCAGACAAGCTCCATAGACCTCTTCAACAAAGAAAAGAGAAACCAGTTGATTATACAGAAGATCCTGGGGCCTTGAGCTTTGAAAGGAAATACACAGAAGTGGATGAGGCACCAACTAATGGAAAAATCTGAACAAAAACAGTGAGTATGAAGACAGTCAGAGCAGTGAACTATCAGCTACTCTGACAGGACTGACAGCCTAAAGATTTCCAAGTGGTGTTGTGTCCTGAGAATTAACCTAAAGATCAGCCTTGGTTGCCAAGGGCTGCAGGGACGACTGCACTGGTGGCCTATGACCAGGAAGGGAAGCAGCAAGGAGGGAGACAACCTGAGCCTTGGACTTTTGGCTGTCCAGAGGGTGCAGCCATTTTGAATGTTTACAAGCGGTGGCCATTTTGGATTTTAAAGTGGCAGCATTCTCATTTGGATTCCAGGGACCTAAGAATAG
>NW_006921972.1:2927397-2928789 GCF_000298275.1 Orycteropus afer afer
GAGATGTGTGGCAGCACAGTAAAAAACAAACAAACAGGGAAATGAATGGGAAATCCTTTGTGGTGGTGCTCTGGTCCGTGAATGCAGAAAGAATGATGGAAGAAGCAAAAAATCACTCTTGATAAAATCACAGTAACAATCGTTTGAGGCAAGAGTCACCGAAGTGTGCTGAAATCACTGGCCTAGAGTACACTGTGGGACAGGATGCTTATGTCTTCTCAACTTTTCTCCCTACCAGATGGGCACTATTCCAAAGGGGAGAATAGTGCCTTCTGAGGGCAGAAGCTTGGGTGATACTATCATCAGGAAATGGTCAAAGGATCATCAGAATGGGACCCAGTGACATCACAGCCTCCTGCCACTATGAAGACAGACTAGCTAAATTCATAGTGCATGACCCTGCTGGGATGCTGGCCCAGAAGACGGAGCATTGGTAAGATGTTGCCAGCCTGCAGATCAGACAATAGCAGGGCATCCATGCACAGCTCAGGTCTTAACATGTCAGCAATTTACAGTGGACGAGAGCCAGGGTCTTCAGGATGATTTGTTCTGTCCATCAATCGGAGCACATTTGAACTGACTTGTATGTCATATTGACCTCTCTCTACTCCAGTGCAGTCATTTGCACAGAGAACCAACCACTTATGTTTATGAGGCTTGAGAAGTAGACATAGAGGAAAGTCATGGAAAGTCAATGCAAGAGAACTCAACTGCTCTATGTGGCACCTTGAAAAGGCACCAACCAAAGCAGTACATCCTGGAGGAGTTTATAATCCAGTAGGAAGTGTGTATGGGAACCATTGCTCAATCCATATCTTAAGTTCTCACAGGCCTGTGGAATTACATACTGAGAAACAGCCCCTATAAGCAAGCAGATTTGTCAGTGTCTGCTACTGGTGAGTGTACTTTTCAGAGCTGCTGAGAGTGGTTTCTATCAGTGGATCTCAGCGTTGCTTTGGAAAGCTGAGTGTCTGTTACCAAGAGTGAGGCTTAGTGAAGAAGCAGTTAAGCACCAAAGGTTGGTGGTTTGAATCCACCCAGCAGCTCTGCAGGAAAAAGACCTTAATTCTTTCCTAATAAGCATAACCCAGGAAACCCTATGGGGCAGCTCTTCTCCGGACTCAATGGCAAAAAGCTACCCAAGAACGCCAGGGTCAGTCATGGCAAGATAAGTCACAGTGTTTCCAATTCAAAGCTAAATCAGGAGATTTCTAACATACGGAGAAATGGTGCCTGCAACAGACACCTGTCAGAGAAGGAAAACTCAAATATTTTCCATTAAAATCAGTGACTAAAAAGTGGTAAGACTGCACGCTGTCAAAGTGGGAAAACTCACAAGGTCCAGGAAAGCAAGGCCATCCTATCAAGTGCCAGCTCTCACAGGGTTCATGG
>NW_006921972.1:2930794-2931965 GCF_000298275.1 Orycteropus afer afer
CTGAATGCCTTTGGGCCAGAAGCTTGCTTATGGAGTGGTATGCACCCAGGTGGACCTATCAGTAAAGCTAAAAGAGCTTTGTAACACACTTGCCCAAGCAGGGTGGAGGCCAGGCCGAGAGGCCACAGGCCAGAGAGGCACGCCTGAGGACATAGCAAAGGGGAGATTGTCTCCATCGAAGAACTGTATCCTGAGCACGTTCCTAAACCTGAGCTGTAGCCTGTCATTTCCCTATTAAACCCCATAATAAACCTCCAATTGTCTGGGAGTTCTGTGTGGCCACTGCAATAAATTATTGAACCCAGCAAAGAAGTAGTGAGTGTCGTGGCAGGAACGGTTGGTGCCAGAGTTGGTGGAAAGGAGAGGGTGGCATCATGTCTGGCCTCATAGGAATCAGCCTTGGGCTGCTGATGGTGATTCTCTGTCCCACTTGTGAAGTTGGAAGTCAGAGGATGCCCTCTCCTTGCCCTTTTGGCAGACAGAGCAGCTGGAGATCAATTCTGAAACAACTATCAACTGAATGATCACTGGGTGTGGACTATGCAAAAGGATCAGAGGAAATTGAAAATTGGAAAAGGATCATTACAAGATCTGCTTTAGGGATCAGCTAATTCATTGACTGGACCTTGGAGTTAACACTCATTTCCACTGATGGCAGAATCTCACACCAGTTGTGAGAGAGTTGGGGCCTGAAAAGGCAGAACCCAATGCATAGGCAAGAGAGATCAATACAGTTGTATGGGCTGGAAGGAGTTTGGACAGAACACAGAAGTTAGTAGAAGGTATAGCTAAATAGATAGGGACACTAAACTCCAAACTGAGGAAGGACATTGGTGCAGCAGTACATATTTTACTGTGAGTCTACAGAACATAGGAAATGGTGATACCAATGACATGAAAAACCTGGAAAATTATGTGATACTGTCCTCAATTTCATCTGAATTTGCATGTAACATTTCCATTCTGACCAGCAGCATACTTTGAGTAAAATTCATGGGAAATTACCTTTTGTTCTGATGTTAGAAAGACACAAATTGACATCAAAGACTGTCATTTACAAAATTAAAGGAATATAATACATTTGAATAAAGTGTATAACACAGTTGAGACAGTATACATCCATAATATGTAAAGATCTCTTACAAATCAATAAGAAATTAAAAAAAAAAAA
>NW_006921972.1:2951467-2954008 GCF_000298275.1 Orycteropus afer afer
TGTCCCTGGTCTTTCAGGCGCCTCACACCCGTCTGGAGGGATTGATTCTGCCGGGGGAGAGAGGATGGGAGTGACCATCTTCAGGCCCTCTGTCTATGAGAATGTCTCCCGCTGTCTCCTTACCTCGGGTGCCCCAGGGCCCAGTGTGTCCTTTGCCAGGGTAAATAAACGCTGGCTGTACTGTTTACTCTTAGAAGGAAGGTTGAGCAATCTACTTCCCTAGTGATACTGCCTCGGAACCCCAAGGAGGGGTCACTATGGGTCGGGTCCGACTCCACGGCACATAACAACAACAACAACAACATACTGTTTACTCAGAAGAGAAAGATAAAGGAAGAGAAAGACAGCTAGTTAGTCACTAAGATTAAGGTCTGCTTTAACCCTGCCTGTGGGCTTGTAAAGGTTTTGCAGGTTTCAGTGAGGGGCTCCTTCAGCCTTCTATTTCCGCCTTCCTCAATGTCACAAGCCATGGACTTGGGACAACTGAGGTCACACTAAAAAGAACCCTGAGGAGGCTGAAGTGAGGACCTCCCAGCCTCCTTGGTGGTGGCTCATTGCTTAGATCCCCGCACGGGGTCTTGGCTGGATGGAGTCGTTAAATACTACAATCCTGGTGAGAGGCTGGTGACTCAAAAGGGAGCCTGGTGGTGCAGTGGTGCAGTGCTCGGCTGCTACCAGAACGGTCAGCAGTTCAAGTCCACCAGCTGCTCTGCGGAAGCTGTGCTTCTGCAAAAAAAAATTAAGAAACAAAACAGCAAACCCATTTCCATAGAGTCAATTCTGACTCAGTCTAGAAAGCACTATGGGGCAGTTCTTGCTCTGAGTCAGAATCAAGTTGACGGCAAAGGGGGTTTGGGTAACTCAGACAGTGATGCCATCGACAAGTACCTACAGGTTGGTGATTTGAATTCACCCAGAGGCACATCCGAGGAAAAGCCTGGTGGTTTACTTCCAAAAGGTCACAACTTTGAAAAGCCCGTGGAGCAGTACTTCTCCACACACGTGGGCCACCACGAGCTAGAGTTGACTTGATGGAAGCTAACAACAATCCTATTGGCACTAATTTTCCTTGGACAGCTACGCTATGGAGCTGGATGTGTTTGAGAATGAGACCAGTGTTGTGATGGTCCAAGTAGACTACTCATAGGCAGCTTTGAGGGCCATCAGCCATGGTGGACTGAGCAACCACAACCGTTCTAGCCAAGAGTCCAGCTGGCCACTGGTGGGAAAACACATTCTTCAGTCACCCAGCAGTCCTTCCAACTGAGGCTAAGAGGAGAAAGGCATCGGGGATACTCAGTGGACTTCATGTCCGTGGCCATTTAACTCACAACAATAAAAAGAAAAAAGATCATTTGATTTGGAACTTTAATTTGTTTGGTCTTTAACTTTCAAAGGAATTGAACTTTGTTCTTGGATTTCACCCCAGGACTTTTGTAACAGGAATTTGTATTTAAAATCAGGGCATCTTATGCTGGGATTTTATTACTAGAGGGTATGATTACATTTTTTTCTAATAGCAATCTGCAAGTTGCTGCTCGTTCTTAATGCAGAACTTTTGATGAGCTTTATTGGGCAATGTTGCTGCACAGAATTTGAGATGAGATGGAGAATAGTAAATGCCCCCTCCCCCCACGTCTTTGCTATGGTGTGGCCTGGGAGTTTAAATGTCATTGACATCTACTTCAGAGACTTTTGTGGCAGAAACAAAACCAATACTAGGAGCAGTTGGTCATAGTGGGTTGTGCTTCTGTGAGGGCTAAACGCACAAAAGGCTGAAGACTGCAAGTAGGGACACTTCTTTCTGGTTTCTTGTGTATCTCCTGGGTCCATCTAGAGAGGGTGCAGAGGCAAAAACTCCAGTCCTCCCCAGTGAAGCAGAAGGGCTGATAGACCTGGCCAGTGCAGGGAAAGGAACTTGACATGACTGTTCATGTGTTTAAATTAGCAGAACAAAAAGGACAGGATCACCAGAGTAGAATGAAATGTGGCTTCTAAGGAGAGGAGAAGCACCAGCAAAGTGGCGATCACTGGGCTTGGCAATTCCAATCGGGCTGGACCAGAGTGCTGTTATTTAAACACAGAGCTAATGTACCTGGTAACGTGTACTTTTAGCAAGTTATTGAAATGTTGAAAACTGAAGAAATTCCATCTAGATTTCAATCTATTTTAGCCAAAGGCAAATAAGTCACAAACCCAAAGATGAAGAATTATATTTGACCTAACGAACTATCCCAGAGTGACTTAACCTGACCTGTCATAGACATTGTGATGGGACATGCCTTAGCATAAAAGGAAATGCATTTATTTAAAAACAAAAAAGAAGAAGAGGAAGAAGAAGAAGGAGAAGGAGAAGGAGAAGAAGAAGAAGAAGTGAAAGTGGGCAATAGACTTTCCTAATGATGTCAGCAAGGAGCCCGGTGGCACAACTGTTAAAGCACTCAGCTGCTAACTAAAAGGTCAGTGGTTGGAACCCACCAGCCAATCCATGGACAAAGAGGTAGGAGTCTTCATCCATAAAGATTTACAGCCTTGGAAACC
>NW_006921972.1:2954603-2955791 GCF_000298275.1 Orycteropus afer afer
CATGGGCTTTGACTTGAAGGTGCATTGAGACCTCGTGGAAAGCCAAGAGAAGTCATAAATTAATTCACTAATCACTGGGCTCCTCCCACATACTAACAACCACTCTAGACCCAAGGGCACCAAAGTGAGCAAGACCAACAAGGTCCCTCAACTCCTACAGAGATAGAAGCAGAACATGGTAACAGATGGTTCATTGTCAGTTTCCCAGGAGATTTGAGTGATCAGCACCAAAAAGAATAGAGCAGGGAAAGAGATCAAATGTGGCCAAGGATGGGTGAGCGGGGAGACTACTATCAGTGGAGTTGTTTCTGAGGGAAAACTGAGTTGGCAATGAGTTTGAGGTAAGAGGAGGAAGTGAGGGCTAAGGTTTCCATGGGAAGGCTTTGGGGAAGGAAGGCTTAGTGTAGGGATGAAATTTCAATGAGGCTTTGAAGAATGGCCTGAATTCAATTAGTCCAAGAGGTTATGGAAACTATAGCAACCAAACGTACAGCTGAGACATACGGCTCTTTGGTATAGCTCTCTGGGCCATTGTTGCAGCTGTGGAACAGAAAACTTCTTTGCTGGAAATAAAGAAAGAGAGAGTGTATCTCCTTCCTGACTCAGAAGAAAATGGCGACGTTGCATAAAGATGTGAGGAGAGCCTGTGCTAAATCCCAGAGAGAACTAGAGGTAGCTGTAAGATACACCCTGCTCTGGGGTCAGCAGAGTCCCAGTGCATGACATGAATCTCAAGCTTTACTCTGGGCCAGTACTTTAAGGAGCTTTATGGACTTACAAGTTTTATTTAATGATATTCTTACTTAGAATTATGCCATTGGTATCCACCTATGTTGGAACAAATTCTAGATCTTGATGTTACTGCTCAGATTACAATTCTAATTTATTATTGGGTCCTTTGCAGTTAAACGTATAGTATTTTGGTTTTTCTCCCCATTTTGTAGAAAAAAAGAACACAAGAGTTCTTCTGTTGAAGTTGTAAAAGCTGAGTTCAAATCTTGCTTCTGTGTTTTGTTATTTATGACAGCTGATCTAACGCCACCTTCCTCCTTCCGGAAACAGGGATGATGACATTTGTCTGGTCTACCTCACAAGACTATTTATTGCAAGGATCAAAACAAAATATGCAATAACGGTTTTGAAACAGCAAACATCTACAAAGACTAGACAGTATTACCATTATGATTA
>NW_006921972.1:2957681-2959458 GCF_000298275.1 Orycteropus afer afer
TGCCATCCTCCCCATCACTGCCATGCTCCAGCCACTGTCACAACCACTGTGTCATCCATCTTGTTGAGGCCATCTTCGCTTTCAGCTGAGATCCGTCTGACATCAGCAATGATGTCCCTCATTCCACATACTCTTCTGAATCCAGCTGGAATTTCTGACAGTTTCTTATTGGTGTATTGCTGAAACCATTTTTGAATTATCTTTAACAGAATTTTGCTTGCTTGTGATATTAATGTTATTGTTTGTTAATTTCTGCATTCTGTTGGATCACCTTTCTTTGGAATGGGTACACATATTGATCTCTTCCAGTCTGTTGGCCTGGTAGCTGTCTTCTAAATTTCTTGGCATAAACAACTGAGTCCTCCAGTGCTCAGTCCACTTACTGAAATATCTCAATGGGTGTTCTGTCAATTTTCACCAATTCCCTTAGTGCAGGTTGGACTTCTCCTTCAAAAGCATCAGTTCTTGATCATATGCTATCTCCTAAAATGGTGAACATTGACAATTCTTTTTGGTACAGTGACTGTGTATTCCTTCCATCTTCTTTTGATACTACATGGATTGTTCAATATTTTGCCCATAGAATCCAATATTGCAAACCAAGGCTTGAAATTTTTTTTCTTTCTTTCAGCTTGAAGAATGCCAATCGTGTTCTTCCCTTTTGGTTTTCAATCTTCAATCTTTGCACATTTCATTTTAATACTTTACTTCTTGTTTCAGAGCCACCCTTTGAAATCTTCTGTGGAGATCTTTTACATCATCACTTATTTCATTTGCTTTAGCTACTTTCCATTCAAGAGCAACTTTCAGATTCTCTTCTGACAGCATCCATTTTGATCTTTTCTTTCTTTCCTGACTTTTTAATGACCTTTTGCTTTCCTCATGTATGATGTCCTTGATGTTATTCCACAACTTGTGTGGTCCTCAGTCATTGGTATTCAGTGTCTCAAATCTATTCTTTAGATGGGCTCTAAATTCAGGTAGAATACAACCAAGGCTATATTTGGGTTCTCTTGAACTTGTTTCAATTTTCTTCAGCTTCAACTTGACCTTATACATAAGCTATTGATGGTTTGTTCCACAGTTGGCCCCTGGCCTTGGTCTGACTGATGAGATTGAGTTTTTCTGTTGTCCCTTTCCACAGATGTAGTCAATTTGATTCTGTGCATTCCATCTGGTGCAGTCCATGTTTATGTTGTTTAAAACGTACTTGGAATGAATGAGTCATTGGTCTTGTGAAATTCTGTCATGTGACCTCTGGCATCATTTGTATCACCAAGGCCATATTTTCCAACTAACAATGCTTCTTCTTTGCTTCCAACTTTGGCATTTCAATCACCAGCAATTATCAACACATCTCAATGACATATTTGATCAATTTCTGACTACAGACATTGGAAAAATCTTCAATTTCTTCATCTTTGGCTGTGGTGATTGGAATAGTGTGTAAAGGTCATACAGTCTATTACAAGAAATGCCATACCATGATTTGAAGTTTCTAACTCAATTACTGGAGCCCTGGCCATGCAACAGTTCAAGTGCCGAGATGCTAACCTAAAGGTCAGCAGTGTGAAACTGTCAGTGGCTCCAGGGGAGAAAAACCTGATGATCTACCTCTGTAAAGATTTCTGCCTAGAAAATCCCGTGGAGCAACGGTTTTCTGTCACATGGGATCACTGTGAGTCAAATCGACTCAATGGCACCTGCCAACAACAATTCAGTTCCTAAGCCCTTATAAGTAGTCCTGATACAATCTTAAATAATGAATGTTTAAAAA
>NW_006921972.1:2960743-2961600 GCF_000298275.1 Orycteropus afer afer
TGACAATATGTGATAAATCTTTAGATCCTTTTTCTACACAGATCAGTGACTTTCTCTCAACCTTTTCCGGGATTTGGAATTGAGAAAAAGTTCTTCTGGGTAGTCACAAATTGTCACAAACAATGAAATGCACAGTTGTGTTCATGCTGAGTCATAAGACTTAGCACTGAAGACAAGGATTAATGAAATATAGCAATCAGTCCCTCAGTGCAGCAGTGACCTGAGTGAGTCTGGGATACCATCAGGGGAGAGAGACTTTGTTGACATAACTAGGAGCACTTCACATTAAAAAGGGGGAGGAGAAAGAGAAGAGACAGGTACAGCTAAGTTTATGATAGAGCATAAGAAATATCAGTCTCTTCCTATCACAGCTGTCCTATTTCAGCCATCAGGCTCAGGAATGAAGGAGGGGATCTCTAGCAACAGCCAGGCAGGTGACATCAATTAGCTGCCAAAGAATAAGACACCCACCCATCTGCATCATAGTGTGACCCACTGTGATGGCCACTACCCATCTGTGTCACAGTGTGAACTACTGTGGTATCTACCCCTATCTGTGTTACAGTGTGACCCACTGTGGTATGCACCCCCATCTGTGTCACAGTGTGACCCACTGTGGTGTCCACCCCCATCTGTGTCACAGTGTGAACTACTATGGTATCTACCCCCATCTGTGTCACAGTGTGACCCACTGTGATGGCTGCTACCCACCTGTGTCACAGTGTGAACTACTATAGTATCTACCCCCATCTGTGTCACAGTGTGACCCTCTGTGATGGCCACTACCCATCTGTGTTACAGTGTGAACTACTATGATATTTACCCCCATCTGTGTCACAGTGTGACCCACTGTGATG
>NW_006921972.1:2962315-2963412 GCF_000298275.1 Orycteropus afer afer
ACAGTGTGAACTACTATGGTATCTACCCCCATCTGTGTCACAGTGTGACCCACTGTGGTGGCTGCCACCTATCTGTGTCACAGTGTGACCTAATGTGGTGTCCACCCCCATCTGTGTCACAGTGTGAACTACTATGGTATCTACCCCATCTGTGTCACAGTGTGACCCACTGTGATGGCCGCTACCCATCTGTGTTACAGTGTGAACTACTATGATATCTACCCCCATCTGTGTCACAGTGTGACCCACTGTGATGTCCACCCCATCTGTGTCACAGTGTGAACTACTATGGTATCTACCCCCATCTGTGTCACAGTGTGAACTGCTATAGTATCTACCCCCATCTGTGTCACAGTGTGACCACCGTGATGTCCACCCCCATCTGTGTCACAGTGTGAACTCCTATAGTATCTACCCCCATCTGTGTCACAGTGTGACCCACTGTGGTGTCCACCCCCATCTGTGTTACAGTGTGAACTACTATGGTGTCCATCCCCATCTGTGTTACAGTGTGACCCACTGTGGTGTCCACCCCATCTGTGTCACAGTGACCCACTGTGGTGGCTGCCACCCACCTGCATTATAGTGTGACCTACTGTGGTGTGCACCCCCATCTGTGTCACAGTGTGACCTATTGTGGTGGCCACAAGCTGTCTGTCTGTGTGTTGGACCATGTTGGTTTGTATGTTGCGGGGATGCTGGAAGCAATGCCACTGGTATTTCAAACACCAGCAGAGTCGTCCATGGAAGACAAGTTTTTGTGACCCTTCCAGACTAAGACTCGGAAGGCCTGGTGATCTACTTCTGAAAATCAGTCCCTGAAAATCCTATGGATCCCAAAGGAACAGTTTCTGACATGGTGCTAGAACATCAACCCCTTAGGTTGGAAGACCCTCAAAACACACAGTGGCTGCAACAACGGTCATGAGTACACCGACGCTCATGCGGTGGAGCAGGACCAGGCAGCGTTTGCTCTGTTGCACACGGGCTGCCGTGAGTGTCAGCCGACTGGAAGGCAGCTAACCACAACACAATAAGAAAGCTGTTCTTGGAGCCTGACCCACATTTTCCTATTACAGCACGAAGGAGACTGCAAC
>NW_006921972.1:2964512-2967386 GCF_000298275.1 Orycteropus afer afer
AGGGCTGGCGAGATGTGATGCATATTTTTGTTCCTCTGCATATGAGCACAGCCAGGGTCCAAGGTAGACCCAGTGGTCCTCACCTTGTGGGCCCTTATGTAACCTTTTCCCACAATAGTCTGTCCTGGTCTATATGAACAATGGATTATGGTGGCAGTCACAGTGGGTGATCCCTAAGGCTACATCATAAAGGTCATGTTTGCCTTGGTGTCCTGGGTCACTTGCTCTACAGGAGACCAACAGTCACCTCATGAGATCACGTAAGCCACAATATGGAGAGGTCCACAAAGTGAGGAAGCAATGTCCAACCCACATGCCCACCATGTGAAAGAGCCATATTGGAAGTGGGTCTTCCAGTCCCATCCAAGCCTCCGGACAGCTGCAGCCCCAGCTGACCTCCAGCTGAACCCTGAGAGAAACATCCAGCCACACTGCCCAGCAAAGCAGCCGAGATAAATGTTTACCATTGTTTTTAAAAAAGGAAACTATGTGCCCTCTTGCAGTCTAGGTGACTCTATCTCTAAAACCATAACAGGAAGATTTCTGCATTTTCCTAATGCTCATATTGTCTACATAGATTTTGAGACTAACCATGGCAATTATCAAATATTCTGCATCTGTGATGTAACAATGACATCCAAAGCTATGAATACAGTGTGAACAGCCCCTCTCACTCTGACCTGCTGGCTCCCACTACTCCCTCAGTTTGATAATCCACTGGAACAACTCAGAACTCAGCGAAGTGCTGTACTCATAAGAGTTTTATTACAGAAGACAGGATGCAAATGAAGAGATGCATAGGGCAAGGTCCAGGAGGGTTCCAGCACAGACCTCCAGGTCTCAAAGAGAAGCACAATGCCCTACCACGTGCACTGATATCTGTCACCAACGAGGAAGCTAAAGGAGCTTCCATGTCCAGATGTTTTACTGGGGCCTCTTTCCATAGTCATGATTGATTGAGTCATGCCTCTCCCCTCCCTGAGGCTGGTTGATATCACAAGCGTTTGGATTATGGTCCCCACTGAATCCCCTCATTGGAATAAACTCTCAGTTGTGGTCTAGAGGCCTCTAGATAACAAAGGCAACTCAATTACTCAGGAAATGCTAAGGGTTAGCATTATCTCTCAGGAATCCAGGAGAAAGAAGAGGGTACTTTAGGTAAAGTTAATGTAAGTCTCACATGCTTGAAGGCAAACATGGATAGACAGGTGGATAGATTGGCGGACAGGCTAAACGATTCCTTATGTTTATGCAGGGGGTAATGTGCCCACGACCATGTATAGGGTTGGTAGACAATGTTTCCACAAGTGTATTTGTAAGTTCTGTAAGAATTCCCAGGTATATAGTAGGGACAGGATTGTAGTCACTTCTTGTCCACAGCCAGCTACCCAAAGGGAGTGAATAGTTGGACCTGTGGGCTCAGGACAGTAGTCACAGGGGATATCAACTTCAATTGGCATGACATACTATGCAAAAACATTGTTACACATCATACTTTGGTGAGTAGCAACTGGGATATTAAAAGCTTATAAGCAGCCACCTAGATGCAACAATCACTCTCTCCTTATCCAGGACAAAGGAGAATGAACAAAATCAAAGACGCATGGAAACAATTAGTCCAAGCAACTGGTAAACCATGCGATCCTCAGCCTATATGACTATGAGACCAGAAGAACCAGATGGTGCCCGGCTACTACTGTCAACCACTTGGAGGGGGATCTATGTAGGAGATCCTGGATAGAGTGGGAGAACAATGTGGAACAAAACTCTAAATCATTAAAAGAAAAAAAGGACCAGGTTTGCTGGTCTGATAGAGCCTGATGGAACCACTGAGACTATAGCCCTTAGGTGCCCTTCAGGTCTGGAATTGAACCCACTCCTGTGGCTTCCAGCCAAAGGACAGACATATGGCCTGAACATTTACATTAGGTAGATATACTCCTTGGAGAGATCAATATGGGAGAATAGAAGGTCTGTGTATGTACAAGGAGACAGCTCAGGGGGCAGCCGTGCATGGCAGGGAAGGACACAGGGAAGAGGTAACTATGGGGAGGAAGTGGGAAGGGAGCTGCTGCATTGTGGGAAATTGTGGTCAATGTCATGAGACAAAGTGTATGTGAGCTGCTGTATGAAAAGTGAATTTGCTCTGTAAACTTTCACCCAAATTACAATAAAAAATTTTAAAAAAATCTCACAGGCTCATAATTCTTCAAAACCCTCATAACAAGGTTTAGCATCTAATAAATAATTATCAGTTAATTCTGTCTAGCTTATAGCTAGAGCAATCACAAAATTGTTAAAGAGGTGACCAGTCACACCACCTTTATGAAGAATAACTAGGTGACTCTTCTGGGAGCCAGTTTTCTCACCTCATTAACTTCAATTAAATATGTGATTAAGAGAAAGGAAGGGCGGTAGACATGAGGACTTTGGGGTTGGAGTTGGACTCAGACTTTAAATTACCTAGTAGTCCACTGGGCAGCTGGTTAAACATTCAGATCCCTGAACCCCACAGCGAGAGTCTGCTGAACTTGACCCAGAGAAATAGCCCAAAACTGCATTTTCACGACTTTGCAGGATAATTAGTGCAATAGGAAAACCAGAGAGGACACATTCAGAATTTGCTCTGGGATTCAGAAAGCAACGAAGTTGACACCCAGGATGCAACTAATAAAAAGAGGTGGAGGGGGCAGTATAAATATCTTTAAAGTCAGTATTAAAATAGTTATTAGAAAGAAGACTTGATTGGAAATAAAATTGCTTAATTTTGTATGGACCTGCTATGCATAGTGTTCTCTGCACACTACAGGTCGAATCAATGCATTAATAATGAGTAGATACAAAGAGGATCAATTGAGAGTTCCTTGTTTTATC
>NW_006921972.1:2968351-2969902 GCF_000298275.1 Orycteropus afer afer
GCTGCCCAATGACCGTCCCGACAGTTCATCCAATTGTGCACACTCCTGTTAAACCCTCTGTTACAGGACCATTATTTCCCTTCACAGACAATGGGAGAAAAAGTATAGGAAAGCATTTTGAAAACTCTCAGAATGAAGACAAATATATTTATTCACAATAAATGCAAATGAGACTTAAATTTCCATTTTAAAGGGGTCCTTGCTCTCAGTTTGATTTTCTTAAATCCAACAAGGAATAAAAGTAGAAAAAAATGTAGAGAACCTGTCTGAGGAAAGCATCATGAAAGACATAAAAGAAGGCTTGAAAAATTGAGAAAGATGCCCTGTTACTCAGTGTTGAAAATTCATCAATTCCTCTCAAATTGGTTTACAAAGAAAGTCCAATTCCACTGACAATTACTATGAGAAGTTCAACTTACTAAAAAATCATTCTACATTTCACTTAGAAAACTATATGAGCAACAATAATCATGAGAGTTTTCACAATTAGTCCAAAGAACCACACGAACCCCAGCTTCCATGACCAGAAACCAGAAGAACTAGGTGGTACCCAGGTATCACTGCTCACTGCTCTGAATGAGATCACAATAGGAAGTCCTAGATAGAGTGGGAGAAAAATAGGGAATGGAACTCAAAGCCATAAAAAGCCCGGGTGTACCGGTCTGGTAGACACTGATGAAACACTTGAAATTATGGCCCTTAGGCATCCTTCTATGCAAGTGAAGTCACCTCCATGGCTCAACTTTCCTATGAGGTGAACAATAATTCGAGGGAGGTACACATTCCTTCGAAAAATCAACCATACGAGACCAAAAGGGCAGAATTTGCCCAGGAGTGAAGCTCAAAAGGTGGGAAAGGATAGGAAAGAAGAACTAAGGGGAACGGTAAACACATGGAGGAAGTGGGAAGAGGGCCATGATATTGTGAGGATTGCAATCAATGTCACAAAACAAATGTGTATGAGTTGTTGACTGGAAAATTAATTTGTTCTGTAAACTTTCACCCAAAGCACAATAAAAACTTATAAGAAAAACAAATTTTAAACTTTCAGAAGAAGGTTAATGAGAAGAAAGACCTGCTTTGTCAGACCTTTATAACTTTTATGGCAGTCCTAGCTTAAGTACTTGTTGTTGTTGTTAGGTGCCGTTGAGTCAGCTTTGACTCATAGCAACTCTATGTACAGCAGAAAGAAACACTGCCCAGTCCTGAGCCAGCCTCATGATCCTTGCTATACCTGAGCCCATCATTGTAGCCACTGTGTCAGTCCATCTCATTGAGGGATGCTAAAGAGGCAAGGAGGCTGCATCTTCTGACCTCCTCTAACCCCACAAGAGGAAGACAGAATCACCATCAGCAGCCCAAGGCCTGTTCCTATGAGGCCAGACATGCTGCCACCCTCCAGCCCTCTTACCAACCTTGACACCAACTTTCCCTCTTATGGCATCCACCACCTCTCTGCTGGGTTCAAGAATTAGCTGCAGTGGCCACACAGAATACACAGATTATGGGGTTTTGTTAGGGAAGCACCAGGCTACAATTGAAGTTCAGGAA
>NW_006921972.1:2970333-2989261 GCF_000298275.1 Orycteropus afer afer
AAATTCCACCATGGAGTTTACAAAGACTTATGGCTAGAAAAGCCATACCAGGTCATTTACTACACGGCAAGGGCCTTCCCCCTTTTCACTAACCCTGCATTTTACCAAGCTTGATATCCTTCTCCAGGTACTGGTCCCTTCTCACAACATGACCAAAGTAGGGAGACAAAGTCTGGCCATTCTTGCTTCCAAGGGCATTCTGGCTGCCCCTCAAAAAACCAAACGCACCAAAAACCAAACCAGTCAATTCTGACCATAGTGACCCCCACATGGTTTCTAAGGCTATAAATCTTTACAGAAGCAGATTGTCTCATCTTCCTCCCATTGAGCAACTGGTGGGTTTGAACCACCAACCTTCTGATTAGCAACCAAATGTCTCATCCAGTAAGCCACCAGAGCTCCTTTGAAGAACTAGAGGGTCGTCAAAAAAGGGGAAGACTCTCAGCAAGACGGACTGGCACCGTGGCTGCAACAATGGGCTCAGGCGTGGTCCCAACTGTGAGGGTGGTCAGGACCGGGCGTGCTTCTCTCTGTTGTGCACAGGGTTGCTGTGACTCAGAACCAAGTCCACGGCACCTAATAACAAAAGCTCAAGCACAGAGAGATCATTGGGAGATAACAGAAAATTAAGAAACAGAACACAGATATAACAGCATACAGAACTCTTCAGTGTGTGGTGAAGGTGGTGAACAGATCAATGGGGAAAGGAGACATTAGACACCACAGTAAACATCTGGCATTTCATCGACAGTTACACATACAATAGGTGCTCCTATAAGAGCCTATGAGATAATCAGTAAATAGTTGGTATTGGTATTTGAAGCAAAAAAAAAAAGGAAAAATCCACTTATTTCCTAAGTAGTAAACTATCTTTTTTCCCCCTTTGCCATACGTCCTGTCACGTGTAAACAGCGGACTTGGTATTAGAAGTGTCTGAACTCCAGACATACCCCCAAAACAACAGCTGCCTGACTTTGGTTAGCCTCTTCAGTTTTCTGCCTCACCTTTCCACATTCCTTGTCTTCATCAGTAACATGGTAATCATATTACAAATATTTGTTTTCTTGACCCTTGTCTGAGACTTGGGTTTTGTGTCTGTGAAATGGAAGTCATGCTTACTGTCTGGGGAAACTCCTGAAGCATTTTGATGATTGCCTTGGTCAAGGATTAGGAGTCTTATCTTAGTCAACAAGTCATCAGCAATCACGTTAGAAATTCGTAGAACACTAAACTTTGACTCCTGAAGCAAGACCAGCAGAGGAGCAGTCAATTATCCTGTCCAAGGGGGAGGCTAGCCGCTAAAATAATGAACACAGAACTTTTAAACTTCAGTGGTGCAATCTTGTGAGGTGGGGCCTGAGGAGCCTTGATCCTGGGGGACACAGAGAAGTCCAAGTAGTTATAAGGTGGAAACTGATGTGGTGGTCAGTCCTTCTGGACAGATGACCCCTGAAACACCGAGCGCAGCCTCGGACGCTTCGGCAACCTGACACCTATCTGACGGACAGGTCGTGAGTGTGGCCCTTCTCTGCCCCGGGGATCTTGAACCCACCTCACCTGGAAGGGGAGAGAAAGGTGAGTTGGTGGGAAGCCCACAGCTGGGACCTCTGGCTGCATCCTTCCTTCTCCAGTGCACCAAGAAACATCTTTTTCTCCCTTTTTTCTTAACATCTTATAAGTCAAATCATTTTTTTTTTTTTTTTCCATAAGGTGAGCAAAGAAAGAGTTGACTAAACTCCCCTCCTCCAGTCCTCTGGCTGCCTGAGTTACCCGAAAGCTCCCCTTCTAGAGAAAGTGATACAGGGAGCTGTGTAAGAAATGGATGTTGCGATGGTACGCAGGGTTCTAAGCAATTTGAAGTTGCCAATGAGGACACACTTGGAGGTTTGGCAGGAGGTTTGAGGGCAGAGGATAGCACCAGAGAACTGAAAGTCATGTATCACCAACTTCCCATTCTCTAGCAGGGCACATTGTTTCATACTGCAGACAGCTATGCCTGTAGATGAGGAAGAATTCAGCCAGCCCCACAGAGGTTTCCTGTAAGCACTGCTATGCATTTATCTAGTCACATGGAGAGCAAGATTCTGAATTTTGCGATGTTTAGCATCATGGAGGCAGCAATAACTACCAGAAGATATTTTGACACTTGTGGGTTTTCAATAAGGAGCTATGGTGGCATAGTGATTAAGGCATCTGGCTGCTGACCAAAAGGTTGGCACCAGCTGTTCCACAGGACAAAGATGATGCAGTCTGGTTCCCTCATGACTGAAAGGCTTGGAAACCCTGTGGGGCAATTCTACTCTGTGCTAAGGGGTCTCTATGAGTGCAATCGAATCGATGGCATTGAGTTTGGGGTTTGGGGTTTTCAATATTCTTACCGATCACAGTGAGTTCAAAATTAGGAAGAACTTCATGGAGTAACTTCTCATCGAAGAACTCATCAGGAAATGAGGGTGAGATTTCAGGTCAATGGTAGAGGAAATGTAGTATAAAAAGCATGCATTTTTGCTCCTGAGAAGAGCTTGGTAGTCTGACCAAACCAGCACTATTTTTAAACAAGGGGTCCGACCTTAAAAAGAGAGGGAAGAAAGGAAGATAAGACGTGAAGAACAGAGGTCCTCATGGAACTCAGGGCTTTCGCTGCATCTAATGTCAGAGATGAGCATGCAGTGCTAATTGAAGATGGAACTCTAACTTAATAACTGAGGTCTCCTGCCACGTGGATTCCATGGCAACCGGGTCATGCCTAGAAACCAGACTTCACTTCCTTAGTGATAAGTGAATCAGAATAGCTGCTTTGTTTTTAAGGCATGGCCAGCTGACTGGAAGAAGTCACATTGCCTTTATAAAGGAGGAGGAATTATATTCGAAGGGGAAGCTCTAATATACCATCAGCTGCCAGAGTAACACAATTAGAAGTGCATATGCTTTACTTGCTGGGGCTATCAACTAGGAAGCAGCCCTTGCTAAGCCATTTTGCTTCATCTCATTTAGATAATGTCCTATCTGTGCATTACAGTCACTCACGTCTTTGGAGCTTAGTCCCATCACAGAATGTGCATGTCTGTGTTTCTGTCTCTGAAACACATCTTAAACACCCATTTGAATTTCAAAATGTCTCAACACTTAAGAAATTACAGAGAAAAGCACGTTCGATGCAGACCTTATTTTAAGAGGAACGTTTCATTTTCTCTAAGGTCATCTTATAATTGGTTCAAGTTTTCCTTTTATTTGATGTAAATGTGCACTTTAGGTTCTTTTTTGGAGCAAAATCTACACACACACACACACACACACACACACATATATATCCCTTCTCTCCCTGGCTATGAAATTTACATAGAGAACTTGTCTAGTATTTTTTTTTTGACCTCACACAAACAAAATCACTTGGAAAACCTCACTGATATTTTAAGAGTGAAAGGGGCTCCACGACTAGAGAGTTGGGGAGTCATTGCTCTGGCCAGTCACCTCATTTCATAGCTCAGGTGTCTTGACTTAACATCGAGGCACAATATTAGCTAATCAATTCTAATCCCATCTTGAAGCTTTTCTGGCCATAACATAATAGACCTTTTCCCCAAGTACCGGGACATGAAATATGCAGAACAGGTCCGTCCTCACCTTGGCATCCTCCTGATTTACGTAGCATAACAGTGATGTCTTCAACGGATCTCTCTTCCAGCCCTCTGCTCTTTCTGTTATCGGACTCCTTGATCAAAGCTCTGCTAATTTTACCTCGTTGGCCAGAATAATCCCTTCAGCCTTGCCTTCTTCATACTTTTAAGTCCCTTCACTTTTACAAAAGAAAGACCACATCGGCCACCTCGTTCTTTATTTGCCATCCGCAATGAACTACCAAGGTCTTTGTCCCACTTCTTTTCCTAACCATCCCCACGCCCCAGAAGTCCTTACGTCCTGAATCTGCACATTGCTTACAACGTGGGCTCATGCATTGTCTTAGCAAGTTGAAGCCATTTTAAAAAGGCACTTTTATAAGCCTATCAACCAGAACATCATCTTTCGGAAGGCCTGGACCACAAAGCCCTGTACACACTGTCTGTGTTGGTCGAGGAAGAGATCCAGTGATGAGACATCTTTCATCTCACCCTGGCCCCAAGCCAGGGCTCAAGGGCTCACAGTCATTTTGTCTCTGCTACAACTATGCTTCTAACGGCCTGCTGTTCCTGAAACTGATTCCAATAGAGCCAGCTACACACTGCTGGAGAGCAGAAGTCATAACTTAGAAGTTTCCTCCCTCCTGTAATAAGTAGGATTTTATTTTGCACAATTTTGTGCTGGCAAGTTGATTCCCACTCCTAGAGCCCCTAGAGGATAGAGTAGAACTGACCTACAGGGTTTCCCAGGCTGTCGATCTTCATGGAAGCAAAAAGCCCAAGCCACACCCATTGCCTGGAGTCCATTCCGACTCACATCGCCCCTCGAGGACAGAGTGGAGCTGTCCCACAGGGTTTCCAAGGCTGTCAGTCTTCACGGAAGCAAAGCACAAGTCAAACCCACTGTCATGGAGTCGATTCCAACTTACAAGTCCCGTAGAGGACAGAGAGGAGCTGCCCCACAGGGTTTCCAAGGCTGTCAGTCTTCACAGAAGCAAAGCCCAAACCAAACCCACTGGGGTGGAGTTGATCTGCACTCACAGCGCCCCTAGATGACAGAGTGGAACTGCCCCACAGGGTCTCCAAGGCTGTCAGTGTTCACAGAAGCACATCTTTTCTCCCAAGGCACCTACCTTTCAGTTAGTGCCAGAGACCTTACTCACTGCACCGCCAGGCCCCTGCTGGCTCATTGGGAAGCGTTGCTCAGGTGAGAATGCGGTAGAGACAACACATGGGACGCACGCTGAATTCCATGTGGATGGAGTGTCATTGCCATGGTTTCCATGGCCAGCAGTTTCTTGGGGTGCTATAGGGCTGAGACACAGATCTCCCCTCTCATCTTGGGGTGGGACCTAGGTTGACAGTGGCATGTTTACCTTTAAACCCTGGTTCGTGTTCCCACTCATCACAGTGGGGCCCTCATCAGTGACGAGGGTCAGCTGGGGAAAGAACTGCCACTAATATAATTACAATTCCTAGTCTTGTCTTTTGTGGTGGAAAATAGCTGGGACCCAAAGGAATAAGGCAGCTAACATTCACCTTCTAGAACATTCAAGAGGCATCGACTTTATGGGTTGCTGTGACTCATCCTTGATAATAGAATCTACTGTGCTTTCAAGAAAAGCACTCCACACAGACTGCAGGATGCCCATGCTGCCAGGGTCAAGCCCAGGGGTATGTCTTCCTCCTAGAGAAGAGTGCCCCCATTCAAGTTTAGTCAGGCTTTCTCCTACTGATCACAGTACCCAATATCCAAAGAAAAGACTACAGGGATATTACCTTACATATATTGGAAGTATGATCAACAGGATGGCTTCTCCTTAGTTAGAGCCCTTGAAGCGGAAACTATTCACTTTTCTTTCACAACAACAGGGGAGGAAGCCACCAATTGCCAGTGGTTGACACATGATCCATGATGTCATGGCCATAGAGACTGCTTTCTGTAACGAGCTGTCTTCCTTTAAACAGAGGTGATGGCAGAAACATGGAGGGAGCTTGAGAGAACTATAGATGTCTGTTACCGTGAAAAACAAGAGCAGGGCACTTACTTTTGCCAGATCTCCTCCCAGTGATAGTGAACGCCTCATTTTGTGATGGATTTTCATAACTAACATGATAAATAAGCCACCTCCAGAGTCCCGTGAAGATGGAATACATAAAAAATGATGATAATAATAATACCAGGATTGGGAACATCTGAGAATCTGCTGTTGAACCTGAATCTTAAATAATTCCATAGAGCTTCGGTTCCTTGGAGACAGCAGTTTAGTTGGCAGAGGCACACTGGTTTCAAGTCTTTCCTTCTGTGGCAAAGAAATGTAGTCATGAGCGGGGGTGTCCTGGCGCAGTGGCAAAGGCGCCTCCAATGGAGAAACCCTGGCTGCGAGTCTAGCTGTGGACACCCTGGTGAGAGGGGCTCAGCAGTTCTCTCACCCTCCCTGCACCCTGACTTTCTCCACTATGGAATGTGACCGACATGGGAGCTAGCACCACTGGGGCAGCTGGAAGCGATAAAAAAGAAAAGAAAAGAAAAGAAAAAATGTGTGAGACATTGGATATTAGCCATGGAGTGCTCCGCACGACCTTGGAGGGCAGGAGTTCACTCCTCTTCCTGTCACTGCATTTCACAGGCAGAGGGGGATGCAATGCCCTGTGGGAGGTGGCTCTTTTTTTTTTTTTTTTTGGTAAAAGTATACACAGCAAGGAGCTCTGGTAGCATAGTGCCGAAGGCACTTGACTGCTAACCAGAAGGCTGACGGTTCAAACCCACCAGCCACTCCTCGGAAGGAAGGTTGGGCAATCCTACTTCCGTAGTGATACTGCCTCGGAAACCCAAGGAGGGGTCGCTATGAGTCGGGGCCGACTCAACGGCACATAACAACAACAACAACATACACAGCAAAGAGATACCATTTCAACAACTTCTGTATGTGGCCCTGGGTACATTCTTCAACTTGTGCTACCATTCTCACGATCCATTTCCACATTCTTCCACCGCCGTTGTTTTAAACTCACTGCCCCCAAGCTTCCCATCCAACCTTTGGAGTTGCCATCACCAATTTGATCTCAGAGAGATAATTCTTTAAAAGAGCACACTGCTCAAAGCAGACAGAGGTACTTTACTTATTCAGAGAAGCTATTTTGTTTGGTTCTTTGAAGACTTCAGGAAATGGTTTTGGTCTAAGGGTTAAAGTTTAAAGATCATCTCAGGGCAAAACTTTAGGGGTTTCATCCAGCCTCAAATGGCTCCAGAAAATCCATTGAGAACTTGAAACTCTGTTCCACATTTCCTCCCTGTTAATTAGGATTCTTCTACAGAATCTTTGACCAAAATGTTTAGGAATGGTAGCCATGCACCATCCAAAATAAGGTTTTGATAACAATGGATGATAAGACCCAGTGATGTGTTCATTGTTTTCAGCCTTGTGTATGGTTGTGTATGAGAGGTGTCTTCATCTACTAACAAGGAATGTGCCCGATGAAGGGATCTCAATTTTCCCCGAAGACAGTGGAGCCCTTTCCAAGCACCTGGGGCTGAAATGCTTTCTCATTGGCTGAGAGACTCTTTGTAAATCTACCTTGGAGGCTTCCTGCACCCCCAGCCCAGTCTCCCCCCCCCAGCACAGCACTTAAGAAGGAGTTGAGTTCAACCACTGAGGTGAATGCAGGATAATCCACTTCAGCAATGGCCAAGGTCAGCACCAATACCAGCAGTTATGAGAGAGACCACGTGACAGAGGCTGGGTATATCCCTAAGTCACAGGAATGAGAGAGACCATGACAGAAGGCGAGTGTATATTCCTCAGTCGTAGGTATGTAGTTCAAACCCACCAGCCACTCCTCAGAAGGAAGGTTGGACATTGCTACTTCCGTAGTGATACTGCCTTAGAAACCCAAGGAGGGGTAGCTATGAGTCGGGGCCGACTCGATGGCAAATAACAACAACAAAAGGTATGTAGTATATAACCCCAACTCTCTAACATTCTAGAAAACGCAAAACTACAGGGGCAGTGAAGAGTTGCATGGGCACCAGGGTCGGGGAGAGGAGGGTACGGTAGCACAGGGCACTCTGTGGGCAGGGAACCTCTTCTGTGCGAGCCTGTAACGGTGGACCCTGGCCGGGTGCATTTGTCAGCACCCACAGGGCTGCCAGCACCAAGCGGGGCCCTTACAGAAACTACGGACTTCAGTTAATAATACTGTATCGGTATTGGTTCATCAGTCATAACAAACGTGCCACCACATGAGGGCAAGTTGTTCATTCCAGGGAAATTATGTGCTGGGACAGGGGCTGAGTGGGGCCTCTCTATGCAGCCAGTTTAATTTTCCGTAAACACAAACTTCTACAAAAATTAATGTCTATTCATTTTGTAAAAGTTAATGGAAGAAATGTTTCATTTTAACTGATGGTTCTTGATACATATCAATTACGTAGTTTTTTTGCATATTAAGTTTTCATTCACCAACCTTGCTAAAGTCACTGATTTATGCAATGATTTATCTGAGGATTCTTTTGAATTCTTTACATACGTCATCTTATTCTTTGTAAATAGGGACAGCAATGTTTTCCTTTTTGGTCTGTCATCTGTCACCTGTCATCTATCATCTGCCTGTCACTTGGCATCTATTATCTAGCACCTATGTATCACCTGGTATTCACTGTCATCTGCCCACCTTCTATCTGTCACCGATCTATCACCTGTCTTCTAGTCATTATCTGTCACTTATCTATCATCTATTACCTGTCTGTCACCTGTCTGTCATCTCTTATCTAGCTAGCATTTGCCTATCACCTATCTACCTATCTGTGTACCTCTGTATGTATCTATAACCTATCATCTACCTGTCTGTCTGTTTATGTATCTCTACATGTATCTTTATATCATCTATCATCTACCTGTATGTGTCTATCTATGTATCTTTACATGTGTCTATCATCTATCTGTCTACATATCTCTATATGTATCTATCATCTGTCTGTATCTCCATATGTATCTATCCATCATCTATCATTTACCTCTCTGTCAGTCTATCTGTGTATCTCTACATGTATCTACCTCTCTCTCTCACTATCTATCATTTGTCTCCTGCTCATGTTATCCCACAGGCTTGATATCCAGGGTTGAATAGAAATGTTGATAGTGGCTATAACTTATTTCCAACCTCAAAGAGAAAGCTTGAACATCTTACCATTGCAAATGAGGTTTATGTGCACTGGTCTGTGTGAAATTAAGGAAGTTCCTTTTCTTTCTAGAAATAACTGTAATGACATAGGCACAGAATGAAGAGACCAAATATTACTTAAGGTAATTTTAAATTCCTAAATAAATGATAGGATACTCCACGTTCATGGATTTATGATGGCAAATATGTTGATTTTCTCTAAATTGATTTGGAGATTCAATGCAATCCCAATTAAAGTTTGAATAGATTGATTGTGTGTGTGTGTGTGTGTGATCTGAGAAGTGATTCAATTCATAGAGTGTAGCTGGGTATTTTAAGGCATTTGCATATGTTGTAAAGATAATTTGGTTGATGAGTTAAGGTTGAAGCCCTTCGATTCCCTCAGGTAGGCGCAGACATCTGCAGTCGTAGCTATCTGGTAGGAGGAAGAGTGGGCAGGGCATGCGCTCCAGCCTCCTCCCAGCCTCTTCCACAAGCTGTAACACTGCGAAGAGATGCATACAAGTGAATACCTTATGGAATACAGTTCTACTTTAAGATACATAGTGTCACCATGAGTCAGAATCAACCTGATGACAACTGGCTTAATATTTAGGAAACTCAAACTCTGCAAGGCCTAAAGCCTACCTGTGCACAGTCCTCCAGGGCAGGGTGCTGCCCTCCTTCAGATAAACAGTAAGTACAAATACAGCTGTCGATCTTTCTACACATGAGGGAAGCATCTTGCATGTCCCCTAGGTTTATGGCCCTACGCTAAAGCTGGGAGTCATATACACACTGTTGGAACGTTTTCCTAGGCTGATGGGATGCAAACTATTAAACAGTCTATTTCTTTTATGCAGCAGCTTTAGTTCAGTGAAACTTGTGTGAATAAACACACCCTCCCTTCCCATTGAATTTCCTGTTTAACACTGGTTTAAAAATGGTTAATGGGAAATAATAGGAAAAAAAAAAAAAAGAATGAGGGAGAAAAGGCTCTTTTAAGTCTGATTTTGAATGAAAGAAACCTGAATAGTCTCTAAAGGCCTACAAAAGGCTTAAAGATGGCACAGGTCTGCACTCAAGATGACGTTATTGCAGTTTGTCATGGAAATGACAAACCATTACAGGCACTTGAAGCTGAGTGCGTTGCCAACGCTGAGACAGTGACTCAGTATTTTGTTCCCCTTCAATAGTTCCTTTAAATCTGTGGGGCCTGGCAGTGTGGTCGACAGCCAGTTGTGGAGGGGGATTCATTTCAAACTCTGTGTTAATCTGAAGGATCGGGACAGATCGCCTAACTTGCTCCACAGTTTCATACACCAAAGCAAATAGATACGTGATTCAAAAGGAGAGAAGTTCACTTTAAATGGGTAAGTTCCTAAAAAACCGTTTATGTCTAAAGGAGACAAGTGTGCATGACATTGGGATTGGAAATTAACAACTACCACGATCAACAGTTTCTACCCAGGTGTGTCAATGAGAATTTCAATCCATTAAGCATTTCTTTGAATGATCTGTCCATGGACTTCCTCCAAAGACCCAAAGCGGTATTGTACAATGGCAGCCTTCTTTACGTATCTGTGTACGTGATCAAATATACGAATTTGGTTTCTCGTCACCTTGGCAATTCAAAGAGAAGGCCCTCATGGACCGATTGGAAACATCACAAGAGCAAATGAGGTGGTGGGCAGGAGGAAGTGGGATTCCTTTTCCTAAAGCTCTATGATTCAAAAGGGAGCAAAGCTACCTGTATCGAAATGCATGGAATGGGCAGAACATCAGACTGCATGGAATTTCCAAGTTCGTTGTCCTCCAGGGGTTAAGAAAGACATTCAAACCACATCCCTACATAAGGTCAAGTGGAAGGGACTTGGGCTACCTTCTTGTCAGGGAGTCCTTGTCCATTTCATTTCTGAAGGGAAAAAACCTGAATGATTTTTTAGCACCTGAGAGTGATTGTAGTATGGCAGACACTTTAACTGTGTTTGGGTCCTTGAACTGAACATTGGTTTAATTTAAATCACTAAAATAAAGTAATAAAAGGGAAATAGAGGGAAAAGATGGTAAAATAATCTTTCTTCAAAGTAATCTAAATTAGTTACTTTTAGTTGTGCTGATGTGTGGTAGCCATTAGAATATTCAAGGTGATGATTCAGTGAGGAAATAGAGAGGGGAACAGATAAGGTAAAAGGGAAAAATGACTCCGAGCTTTAGAAGAGATCTTAGATGAACTTACCGAGGTCAGTGGTACCACCTCACATCCTGAGCTATTGATTCTCAAGGAGAATTTTCCTAATACCATGTTGACTTTGTTTTGGAAAGACAATGTCAAATGTAGAAGAGAAACATGCTGTGGGAATTTACAAAGGAAATAGGCATTTTCCCCAGGGTGTTTGATTTTTATCATTGTGTTTGAGAATCTATATAGCAAAACATAGGCCAACTCAACTGCTTCTCCATGAACCATTCAGTGACATGGATTTTGTGACACTAAGGACATTCTTAGGGAGCTCTGGTAGCATAGTGGCTAAGACACTTGCCTGCTAACCAGAAGGCTGGCGGTTCAAACCCACCAGCCACTCCTCGGAAGGAAGGTTGGGCAATCCTACTTCCGTAGTGATACTGCCTCGGAAACCCAAGGAGGGGTCGCTATGAGTCGGGGCCAACTCGAGGGCACATAACAACAACAACAACAACAACAACAAGGACATTCTTCAAGCTGTGTGGCCATTCTCACCCTCCTTTTCTGAGTTGTCCCTCCTCCATTAACACAAGCTCACTGTCCTCTGAGTTTCCCATCTAACCTTTCAAGTTGTGGCTGTCACTTTGATTGCTCGGAGATAGTTATTTAAAGAGCACTGTGCTGAAGGGTTCCAGCTGCTCTTCTTCCAGGACAGATTGGTTCTTTTTGACAGTATTTTCAGTATTGGTCGCCAACACCACAACTCAAAGGCATCATCTCTTCTGCTGCCTTAGTCACTGTCCAGCTCTCACATGCATATGAGGTGACTGAAAATACCATCACTTGGGTTCGGCACACCTTGTTGTTGTTGTTGTTGTTGTTATGTGCCGTCGAGTCGGCCCCGACTCATAGCGACCCCTCCTTGGGTTTCCGAGGCAGGATCACTACGGAAGTAGGATTGCCCAACCTTCCTTCCGAGGAGTGGCTGGTGGGTTTGAACTGCCAGCCGTCTGGTTAGCAGGCAAGTGTCTTAGCCACTATGCTACCAGAGCTCCCATTAAGGAGGTCTTTTGCAGCAGATTTGCCCACCGCAGTACAATGCTTGATTTCTTGACTCCAGCTTCCATGGGCATTGATTGTAGATCCAAGCAAAATGAAATCCCTTACTTCAATCTTTTCTCCATTTATCTTGATGTTCCTGACTGGTCCACTTGTGAGGATTTTGTTTTCTTTATATTGAACTGTATGGGTTACATACTGAAGACTGTTCTCATAGATTCTCATCAGTAAGTGCTTCAAGTCATGTTCACTTTCAGCAAGCAAGTTGTGTCATCTGCATATCGCAGGTTGTTAATGAGTCCTTTTTCAGTCCTGTATTCATTCATTCAATCCTGCAGATGCTGTGTTCTTCTTTATATAGCCCCGCAGGAATGCTCCTTGGAAGCTAGAATGTCTAGACTTCGTGCCACCTACTTTGGTCATGTTGTCAGAAGGGCCCATTCCCTGGAGAAGGCTGTCATGCTTGGTAAAGTGCAGGGTCAGAGGAAGGGGGAAGGCCCTCTGTGAGATGGACTGACACAGAGGCTGCAGCAATGAGCTTGGGCATAGCAAGGTTCTAAGGGCGCACAGGACCAGGTGGTGTTCTGCTCTGTTGTGCATGGAATCACGATGAGTCAGAAACTACTTGACAGCACCTAAAACACCGACCCACTCAAGGCAGACCTTCTTTATTAGTTAGGCTAAACTATTGCTTGGTTTTAAGACTTTAGGGGTGGACATGTTTTTTTTAATATTATGGGGGACAATAATTTATAAATGACAATTAAAACCTTAGCTATTTGGCTCAGGCCAAATAAAGTCAGTTTTATACGTGAAATATCCTATATATTTTTTATTTGGAAAAAAAAGTCAGTACATATTAAGAACCCCCAGACAGAATCCAAATAGTAAGTAGAAATTAGATCCAAGAAACAGAAGTATTAATCCAAACACACATTTTAAAAAATCCTTCAAACTACAGTTCAGTGCTCATATCAAATTAAACCATTTGAGCAATAGAATCATTAAACAGGAAACTGGATGGTCTTATTTACATTTATCTACTCAAGTAAATAGAAAAGTAATTAACAAATGATGGAATCACCCAAAAGTTGTTTTAAGGAAACTAAGGCCCATAGATAAACAACACAGTATGGGATGTGGTGGTTTGGGAAGCCGATGCCAGGTTTGGGAGAGAGCGAGAGCGCACAGGTGGCCTTGGCTCTTGAAATGTTCTAGAAGGACTCTTGTTGGTGGAGGCACAAGTACATCTCCTTCCCCAAAGTCCCCGTGACAGCCGTGACTCAACATGAAACACTTCCACATTGAGAATGCTTGTGCCATTACTGATCTTCTGTTTCAGAAGTGAGTTCACAACCAGAGCACAGCATTCAAAACACCTCCAAGTCAAGACCCTGACAGAATTCGAAGGGTGGGGGATGAGGGAGGTCACGGGAAGAATAGAGTGCTTGAGACGCTAATTGCATCATTTCCTTTTGTGGATCGGAAGGTCCTGGATGCATTTGATGGGACTGCAGGTAAAGGGTTCCTTCACTATGATAAGTGGGTGGTGCTCCTCATGCACTTCCTTAGGCAGCTTTTTAGGGGTAAGTCACCGTTTAGGATCAGAAACCACAATACAAAGTGCATAAGCATATTATTTACAGTAACAGTGGAAAGTCAGCAGAAGATCGAGAAATAATTATGAAAGGTAGTTCCGTCTGAGAGGTAGATTAGGGTTGAAGGTCACAATATTTTACTTCTTACTTAATATCATCATCATCATCATGTGTGTGTGTGTGTGTTACATCCATGCTTATATAATACAGGTCTGTAGTGCCTTTACTAAATCTCCCGGGACCAGATAGATGTGTTTCAGAAGGAACAGCTTTTTAATGTTATGTAACATCCTCGTCTCAGCTGGGATAGTACTTCATAATCAAACAACACGCAGGATTCAGATTAAAATCAGCTTCACATTAGTTCAGGACAAGTTTGACTGTAAAAGATTCATAAGTGCCTTGATTTCTCAGAGCTCTGTGGATTTTGAAATTGTAGGTGAAGTCTCATGGACCTGTTTTTAGCCAATGTTCTGGTTCCCTAGTGCCACTCTGACAGAAATATACCACAAATGGAATGGTCTGAACAAACAGGAGTTTATTCTCTTACAGTTTGGAGGCTTTCAGTCCAAGTTCAAAGTGCCAGACTCTAGGGACTGGGTGAAAGCCCCTCGACCTTAGCGTCAGCTCTGCCTCTTGCTCCCAGCCCACTGAAGCTAGAGGCACCTCTTCACTCAGGCAGCTACTGGCTGCTGAGGTTGACAAGCCCAAGGTCGTCAAATAAGATAGTACAGTCCCAATGTTACCAAACTACAAAGCAGCCAATTAAATTTAAGTCCATTGTATGTCCCAAGGTCGGCAGAGCATGGCAGGCTGTTGAACATGACATGGCTACATGCAGGGTCCAAGCATGCCATAAGCTAGAGACTGTTCCCAAAGCTGCTTCCTACATACAGGAAGCAGACCATATACCCAAAGCAGCTACTCAGCTGCTTGTGGTAGATCCCGCCATGGAGTTGATTGCCAGTCTCATCATGGGGGAAAAACTACCACCAGCTGCCCAGCCACTCACCCAGGCCCAGCCAAGTTGACACACAAACATAACCACCACAGCCAGTGAAGTCAGATGTACACCCAGTTCCTGAGGCCGACTGAGAGCGAGACTCACAGGCCATCTTTGAGCCCCATTACATATTCCTTTTCAGTTGAAGTGTGTGCTGTGGCCAACTAGGAGATAAGATGTTGACCAAAGGCATTTTTCCTTTGAAATACCAAAATGCATGCATTCATGTGGCCAATTCTATGGTGGTGAAATGCTGCAATAATTTTTGAAAGAACATTGGATCAAAAGCCCAAGGAAAGCTCTGTTTGGACAGTGACAAAAGGATTTCCATTAGTTCACTGAGAACACAGAACAGTGGGAACGCTCCGATTTGTACGCTATTTTAGCAGCAAGGAACACATGTACCTTTCAGCTCACCAATCTTTCCACTCTGCCCTTTCGGTCATAACTAATTATATTCATCTTTTTTTCTGCTAAGCATTCTAATTTTCACTTCCTGGAAAGAAAAGAGAAACTCTGTTCCACATGCACAGTAGGGCAGGAACAAGTCAACCAGGCACTAGGGGTTCATTCAGTCTGGATAGTTGCAGATATGACAACAGAGAACACAATACCCAGGACCCGTGCCAGTGTCACTCAGAGGCATTGTGCCAAAGGCCAGAGAAGCTAGGTGATTCCAGGATGGCCACCACCCATGAGTGCAGAAGTGTCCAATCAGGGAGTGCTACCGGGGTGTTTACCATGAATGAGACTGGATGACAGGGCTACAAAGAAGGGAGCACACAGAGATGCCTGGAAACTTAGGACGGAGCTATGAACAGAGAAGGTGCCCATAAGGAGAGAACTGGCCTCCGAAGGCAGGTCACACACAGAGGCTTGTGCTGAGAGTGGGGCAGTGAGGACTGAGTGCCCAGGGACAGATGCCTCAACAGGACACACAGAACTGATGCTTACCATGCACTAGTGTCGGGATCTGGTCAAGGGTCAGGTTGACACTATTGGCTTCATAGAGTCCTGCCCAACAGCACAGTCCTCACCAGATCTCCCACCTGGAATTGGTCAATAATAAACTATAAATACATAAATAATTTATATTCTATATAATAAACTCGAGCTTGGAAACTCAGTGAGGGTTAGGGTTTCATTCATAAAATCATCTCTTGGTTGAAATTAAGTTTGGGTTTGTTTTGTTGTCCTTTGTAATCTAAAAAAGATACATGAACGATGAGCTAATACTCCATGGTGGAGCCTCCTATACCACTAGACCCACTTTCTCTGGGAAAAGCCATCATACAATCCATTAATAGTGTTCTAACTTGAACAAAGGAAGGTCCCCACCATGCACTTGCACCTTTGTGATGTCCACTAGGCTATCCCACTAGACCCACTTTCTTGGGGAAAATCCATCATACAACCTTCTGTTGGTGGACGGAAGGACACCACTGCGCACTTGCAACTTTGTGATGTCCACTAGGCTATACCACTAGACCCACTTTCTTGGGGAAAAGCCATTGTACAACCTTCTGTTGGTGGAAGGAAGGTCCTCACCATGCACTTGCACCTTAATGATGTCCACTGGGCTATCCCACCAGACCCACTTTCTCAGGGAGAAGCCATCGTACAACCTTCTGTTGGTGGTCTTCTAACTTGAACAAAGGAAGATCACCACCCTGCACTTGTAGCTTTGTGATGTCCACTGGGCTCAAGACCAGGAGCTCCAGAGTAACGGGTCTTTATTTGATTTGAAAGTAATCAATGAATGCTCTGCATAACTCAGCCACATTGTTATTAGCTTGATTTTGAAGATGCATTTAAGTGAACAGCTGTGATCCCTCAAACAATTGATGGTTACAAGTTAGACCCGTAACAGGTTGTAGTGCCCTCTAATAATTACAAAAGTCATTCGAGCACAGACATGGCTACAGCTGACCCTTGAATTTAAGAAAGAAGGTGGCTCTCAGAGTAGGCTGACCACACCTCCTTGTTTGGCCAGAGAAGACCACCTCGGTTATTAAATAAGCTGGTTGCTGTCAAGATGATTCAGACCTCCTGGCCTCACAGGACAACTGTGCTCTGCAGTGTTGTCAGCGGCTGACTTCTCTGAAGCAGGTCACCAGGTCTTTCTTCTCAGGTGGCTCTGGGTGGACTTGAACTTCCAACCTCTCAGTGATCAGGTGAGTGTGCTAACTATTTGCACCACCAGGCACTCCAGCTCTGTTAAAGAGGGTGATTATCAGGCATCCTCCATTTCACACTCATGTCCTTGTTTCAGTGACAGATTAAACGTTCACCCTATGAAAAGTCACAATACAGCCATGTTGCTAAACTTGCAAAAGTACTTACAAGAATCGCCTCATCAGGAGCAAAGAAGACTGAAGAAAATCAAAGATGCATGGAAACAGTTAGTCCACAGGACTAGCAGCCCATGGGAACCTCAGTCTCCATGAGCATGAGACCAGAAGAACTAGATGGTGCCCAGCTACCACTGTCAACCACTCAGAAAAGGATCATCAGTACAGGAGATCCTGGACAAAGTGGGAGAAAAATGTGGAACAAAACTCAAAATCATACAAAGACCAGGCTTACTGGTCTGATAGAGACTGGTGAAACCCCCAAGACTATGGCCCCTAGTTACCCTTCAGGCCTGGAATTAAAGTCATTCCTGTGGCTTCCAGCCAAACAATAGACTGCCGTACAATAAGGTGAACATTTATACCAGATAGGTACACTCCTTAGAACAATCAATCAAGGGAAATCAGAAGGGCAGTATTTGCACAGGGAGATAGCTCGGAGAGCAGGAATGCATAGGAAAGAAAGACAGGAAAAACGTAACTACAGGGAGGAAGTGGGAAGACAGCTTTTACGTTGTGAGGATTACAATCACTGTCATGAAAGAAATCTATATGGTCTGCTGTCTGGAAAATGAATTTGCTCTGTAAACTTTCACCCCAATCATGATTTGAAAAATAATAATAAAATAAAAAACTATATACAAGAAGTGAATATACTGAAGAGTGAACAACAAAAGTCCAGCATAGGTCAAGTGCCCTGTATGTGTGATGACCAGATGTCTGCAAACTGGGTTTTTAATGAGCCCATCTAAGAAGGAGCCCTGGTGGTGCAGTGCTTAAGTGCTGGGCTGCTAAGCCCAAAGCCGGCAGTTTGAACCCACTAATTGCTCTGTGGGAGAAAGATGTGGCAGTCTGCGTCCATAAAGATTGCAGCCTTGGAAACCCTGTGGGGCAGTTCTACTCTGTCCTGTAGGGTTACTACAAGCTGGAGTCGACTCAATGGCAACAGGCTTAGGTTTATGATTTTTATTTCTGTACAACCATCTCTGGATTGTGCAGAAACACACTGTTAGACCGTCTTCTGCTAACAATTCCCTTGAAATCATAGCATATAATTAGGGCATTTAGAAATAAAACAATACCATATAAATTACACATGGGCTCCATTGTGTGGTTAATTTCTTGTTCTTTGGGCAGAGAATCCTTTCTACTTTGCTGAAGTACATGTATTCTGAAATGTTCTTGATAACTGTTATAATCTAATATTAATGAATATTCTTCAGTTTAATGTTCATAAATTATTAGATCTTATAAGTACTCTATTTATGCAGAGTTTCCTGAGCACTGATTAGGGGATTTTAAGTAAAATCCTCAAGGGACCATAGAAAACAAAGGAGAATGAAGATGCACTAAAGTGCCCCTAACCAAAACCAAAATAAAAGGAGCTCTGGTGGCATAGTGCCTAAGGCATTTGAGTGCTAACCACAAGGTTAGCAGTTCGAACCCACTGGCCACTCTGTGCAAAGAAGGCTGGGCAATCTACTTTCATAAAGATTTAAACACCTGGCAAGTCCTTCTGCTTCACGGTGTGTGGTCCAGGACCACTGCACTGAAGACACAGTGAAAGTGCACATTGAATTTTGATGTGTAAAGTGTCACACTTGCTCTATCTCAGATTTCTTCCTGAGGACATACATTCACTGGGCATTGATTGCATCTCTGGATGAGAGCCAAGGAATGAACAGTGAATCATCCACGGCTTTCCCACAGCTCAGGTTTTCACGATGCTGATGTGCTGTTAAGGTAAAGGCAAGAATCTATGTTGTGATGCACTGATTCTTTACCAGGTGTTGTAGTTAACTTTGTGTGTCACTTGGCTGGGCCTGGGTGAGTGGCTGGGCAGCTGGTGGTAGTTATTCCCCATGATGAGACTGGCAATCAACTCCATGGTGGGATCTACCACAAGCAGCTAAGTAGCTGCCTTTGGAATGTGGTTTGCTTCCTGTATATAA
>NW_006921972.1:2989361-3007198 GCF_000298275.1 Orycteropus afer afer
CCCCATGATGAGACTGGCAATCAACTCCATGGTGGGATCTACCACAAGCAGCTGAGTAGCTGCCTTAGGGATGTGGTCTGCTTCCTGTATATAAGGAGAAGCCTTGGGGAACAGTCTCTAGCTTGTGGCACACTTGAACCCTGCATGTAGCTGTGTCATTGTTCAGCAGCCTGCCATGCTCTGCTGACCTTGGGACTTACAATGGACTTAAATTAACAGCCTGCCATGTAGTTTGGTAACAGTGGGACTGTGCCATTTTATTTGTTGACCTTGGGCTTGTCAGACTCAGCAGCCAGTAGCTGCCTGAGTAAAGAGGTGCCTCTAGCTTCAGTGGGATGGGAGCAAGAGGCAGAGCTGAAGCCCAAGGTTGAGGGGCTTCCACCCAGCTCCTAGAGCCTGGCACCTTGAACTTCGACTTCTAGCCTCCTGAACTGTAAGAGAATAAACTCTTGTTTGTTAAGGCCATCCCATTTGTGGTATATTCTTGTCAGAGTGGCACCAGGGAACCAGAACACCAGTTCTCTCCTCGTTGTAGCAGAAACCAGAAGGAGATGAGTGTCTCCATTGTCGCCGTGTTAACGTCACTGATCTGCAGAACGTGCCGGAGCCATCTGGCTGCATACTCATCTAGAACACAGCTCTTCTTAGTTGCCATCAAGTGACTCTCACTCATGGTGACCTTATGACAGAAAGAGGAAAACATTTTTCTGTCTGTACTGTCTTCACGATGGTTGGTGTGTTTGAAGCACAGAAGTCTGTTAAATTAGCTTTTATCAAAAATGTCCACTTCTGTGAAGTCTGCAAACCTTTATTCCTTCAGAGTATTTTGTACTCAACTAAGTCTTTTCCCATACAATGTCTCAGTGCAATTTTGCATTTGCACATATGCAAAATTCTAAACAAATGAGTAAAAGAAGACCATGGGACATTCTCTTGGCATTGACGTTGACTTGTGTCAGGACTCTGTGAATTCTCTAAGACTCAGATCCAAAGAACCTTTCCAGGACAAGCTCTGTGCTAACGCCAAGATCCCACCTGAGTAATCAGAGACAAGGAGGGGAGGGCCAGATAAAAGGAGGGAGAGGGCAGAGGAAGACCTCAGCAACTCTATGTCACGGGGTGAATCATGTCCCCCAAAATCTGTGTCAACTTGGTGGGTCATGAGTGTCAGTGGTTAGGCAGCTATGTGATGACATCATGTAGCAGTTATTAATGATCCCCTATGATGTGATCTAAGGAGCTCTGGAGCCATAGTGGTTAAGGCATTTGGCTCCTAACCAGAAGGTTGGTGGTTCAAACCCACCAGCTTCTCCATGGGAAGAAGATGAGGCAATCTAATTCCATAAAGATGTATAGCCTTGGAAACTCAAAACCCAATGGAGATCGCTATGGGTCAGAATCCGTTGATGGTAGTGGGTTCTTTTGTTTGCTTGTTTGTGTGTTCTAAGGATGTGATCTTATGATGAGTTCTAAGAGGATTAGGGTGGGATGCAACATCCTTCGTCCTATTACAGCCCTGTCCCGATGGAAGGGGAGTTTCCCTGGGGTGTGGCCTGCAACTCTTTCTACTTTACAAGGGACAAAAGGAGAGAAAAGCGAGGAGAAAAGAGGGGCTGACTAACACCAAGAAAAAGGAGCCAGGCGCAGAACACATCCTTCAGACCCAGGGTCCCTGTGCCGGGACCCATTTCCAGCAGCCAGAGACACAGGGAGCGAGCCTTCCCTGAGGGCCCATGTTCTGAACTCGGACTTCCAGCTTCCTAAATGTGAGAGGACAAACGTGTCTGTTAAAGCCATCTACTTGTGATATTTCTGTTACAGCGGCTCTAGAGAACTAACACACTGCGAGGCCCTGTTTTATCACCCCTTGAAGTGTGCATTAAAAGGGAAAAAAAGCAGCTGAAAGGTCAGCTCAAGCTTCCTGGCTCAATCTGGTTCTATCCTCCCTCCTAGAAAGAGAGGAAAAGGCATTTCACTGGAAAACAAACAAAAGAAAGCATCTCAGTGATAAGCGATGCAAACTCCTGCGAGGAAACCAGAACTCAGGGCAAAACGAGGCTCCACAGACAACAAAGCTCCCAGAAAGAGTTTGTTGGCTTTTTACAAATAAACCACAGGCCAGTGTCTCCTAATAATGTTAACGGAAAAATCTTCAATAAAATGTGAACAAGCAGAATGTGACAGCATCTCAGAGAAGTGAGACACGCAAAGGAGAGGCTTGTCCGGGCAACGTAGAGGGGCCCCAGCTGGGAAAGCCGTGACGTCAGCCAGCATGTTAATGAAGCCGAGGAAACCGCGTGGGCTCCTCTTCAGACGTGGAACAGGCACGTGGCGAGTCCCCCACCCCCTCTTGTTAGAAGATTTAATGAATAGGAATCGGACGGGACTCAGCCTCAGCCCAAAGATGGCATCTTCCATGATGAGAAAATCCTGACGCTTCCGTTAATGGCAGAGATGAGTGAATTAGTAAAGAAAACGCGGTTTGGTGGGGCACTTAGAAAGGAAAGCTGCTGCTCTGAGTTTCTGACGGCAGCACCCTTGCAGAAATAGGAGGATGGCCTAACGTAGCTGCTCTCACAACTGGTAGAAAGACATAGCCCACATTACACGAAGAAAAGCCAGTGAGAAGGTTATCGAGAGAGGAACATTTCTCTAAAGACCCTCGAAACTGAACAAAGGCTCACTTTTAAAAAATAAATAATGTTTGAAAAGCTAAAGTTTGTCTGGTCGGTAAGATGAAGAATGATGTCAGTAGTGTTTATAGGATGAAATGGGCACAGTCGGTTATAACAAACAGCAGTAGATATAAGGCTGTATGGATGAGTCAGGAGACGTGTGGGCAGGCCACTCACAGAAGTGACTGATGGATTGAAGGCAGACGATTTCTGGGTCTCAGCCTGAGTTGTGCAGACACCAGGGAGGTGAAGCTGGAAACTAATGGCTGGTGGACGCTACAAGGAGCCCCCTGCCCATATGCTACATATGAGTGGGATTGGCGTGGATGACAATTTGAATGTTTGCAGCCAGAGTCAATGCCGTCTTTGATGTCCCTGTGTAGGGATGAAAAGTGGTGTAGTGATCACCCAACACGAGTCCCCTCCTGGGGTTCCATCTCGGGATCCTGGCACAGCCTGCTGGTAAATAGTTAGGGAACTGGTTACTGACCTGTTAGTCACCTGAATATCTAGTTTATGTGAAAACCTGCAACCACTTCAAGTACATTAACTATTTTATGCTGTCTTCAGAAAACGTCTTAATATAAATCTGCTTAAGAGAGGATATGTAAGCTGTTTAAAAACAAAGTCATAAAAGATTTAAAAAGCCGACAGCTCTTACAGGGGGGAGAGAGCGAAACAGACTTGGTGTCTGAATGGTCTGGATTCCAGGTCCAAAACAGAAATGACACTGACACCCGCACACACACTCACACACTCACACAGCCACACACATCCATCATACGCCTACACCCGCACACACACTCACACACTCACACAGTCACACACATCCATCATACGCCTACACCCACACACACACTCACACACTCACACAGTCATACACATCCATCATACGCCTACACCCGCACACACACAGCACACACGCCACACTCACGCCCACATACAGTCACACACAGCCATCAGGCATATACACCTGCACACACAATCACACACTCACACAGTCATACACATCCATCATACATCTACACAGCACACACACCACACACACCACACTCACACCCACATACAGTCACACACAGCCATCATGCATATACACCTGCACACACACTCACACACTGTCATACACATCCATCATACATCTGCACCTGCCCACACACAGCACACACGCCACACTCACGCCCACATACAGTCACACACAGCCATCATGCGTATATACCTGCACACACACTCACACACTCACACTGTCATACACATCCATCATACTCTATACCTGCCCACACACAGCACACACACCACACTCACACCCACATACAGTGAGATACAGCCATCATGCATATACACCTGTACACACACTCACCACACACACCCATGTGTGCACCTGTACATGGTCACATATACACACCACACACATCTGCCTTCACACACACACAGGACACACATCACACACAAAACACACATAACACACAGAGATAGACTGAACACATGCACACAGGCACACGCCTTCTCTTACACACTGACACACATGCACACCACACACACACTCCCACAGGGGATGGTTGAGCCAATTGAGAGACTCTCAGAATGAATTATGTATTAAAACATGAATCAGGGTTATAGTTCCAGTTGTGGCATGGAGAAAAATGCCCTTGCTTTGGGCATACCTGCCGACATGCCCAGTCGTGAAGATGTAAGGCATCCTCAGTAACTCAGAAGAACACAGCGAATTCGGTGTGTCCTGTGGGGAGCAGGATGAGATCAGCAAGGGGGGAACACAGAGCCATGGGGTCCTCGGGACTTTGCCCCAGGTCTAAATGTTCGGAGAGAAAACAGCTAAAAAGACGCTTCTAACCATATGTGAAGGAGAGCCTCTTCATTGCCATGCTATTTCCAAAAGGGTTCTTTCTCCACGAATCATTTGAAGCAAGCCAGGAACATTCTACCCTGAAACATACATACAGCATGGGACCTGCCCCCTGTGGCTACACAGGCACACTTCATGTACCCAGCGGGGCCCAATCAATTCTGGTTGATTTCAGGGGCATTTGTACCATCATTTGTGTTTCTCTCACTAATGACTTTTATTAAATCTAACAAGATATTATTGATCTGTAAACTACTTCAGGTCTAATACAATAGAAACAAGAAATGTCTGATGAACGCTGGTTGCGTTGCACTGGCAGATGCATGGAGGACAATCTGTCAAGCCTGACGAGGGCTGCTCCTTCATGGAACAATTAGGCCACTTGAGATGGAGATGCTCACTTCAGCAATTTCTCAGCTGTAAACTCTGAGATGTCTGACAAGTTTGAAAATGAAACCTTCTCAAAAGAAGGCTATGGTCTTAAACCTGGAGCCAGCTCTGCTGGTCTCGAAGGGATCAGTCTGCTGGGAAGGTTTGCCGCTGCCTCAGTGGCTGTCGAGCCCATTTCGATTCCCAGTGTCCCCGCGTGTGTCAGGGCAGAACCGCGCCCTCAGAGTGTTCAGGGCCATGAGCTTCCGAAGCAGATCTCCAGGCCTTGCTGCTGAGGTGCCCCTGGGTGGATTGGAACCTTATAGGTTACTGTTTAAAGTTTATTATTTAAATGAGCTCTGGCGGTATAGGGCCAAAGACATTTGACTGCTATCCAGAAGGCTGGTGGTTCAAACCCACCAGCCACTCCAATGAAAGAAGACTGGGCAATCTACTTCCATAAAGATTTGCAACCTCAGAAACCCAAAGGGGGTCGCTATTAGTCAGAATCAACTTGATGGCAGTGATTTTTTATTATTATTTTGTTAAATTATTTTATATATTTACCTCGGGTCAAAATAGCTCGACATTAGCTTGGATTGTTGTTGCTGTTAGGACCCATTGAGTCCATTTGACTCATTGTGACCCCGTGTAAAGGAGTAGAACTACCCCAGAGGGGTTCCAAAGCTGTCATGTTAACAGGGGCAGATTGCCCGGTCTTTGCCTGCAGAGTCACCGGGTGGGTTCTAACCCCCAGTCTTATAGTTAGCAGCCAAGAGCTTAACCGTTGGGCCACCAGGCCTCCCTGCACTTGGTTTAACCCTGAGGAATTTCAGGATTTCTCTGCTGCAGCATCCGGGACCATATATGGAACGGGCATTGATGAACCATGACCACCAGAAGAAGCCTAGCCCACAGAGTGTTCTGCAAAGAAAATTCTGGTGGAGATGGTCACGCTCGTCCATCTACACATGGTCTGTGGCTGCTTGCACTACACAGGCAGAGTCGGGTAGCATCAACTCGCAAAGCCTGGAAGCCTTCCTACCTGGTCCTGCACAGCTGAGAGAGAAGGCAAGGCCAAGGCAGGTGCTGCAGTCACAGGGACCACTGCCTGTGTGTTGGGGCCACCCTTCCAAAGGCCACTGAAGCCAACATTGTAAATCTACTCTCAGCTTTAAACAACTGAATGTGGCCCCCATTCCGACACACATCTGTTTAACTGTTGTTGGGTGCCACCGAGTGGATCCCGACACCTGGTAACCCCATGTGACAGTGGAACTGACCCACAGGGTTTTCTAGGTGCTAATCTGTAACAGCAGATGGCAGCATCTGTAGCCTGCGGGACTGCTAGGAGGGGCTGAACCACAGACCTTTCAGTTAACAGCCAAGTGTTTAACCATTGCACCGCCAGGGTCCCTTCCATGTTTACCTTCTCAACTGGAAGCCTCCTTGGAGTTACAGGCAGAGAGTGTGTGTTCTTCATGAACAGACCAGCAGAGTTGCAAATGTACGCAACCTGTGGTCTTGAAAGAATGTGAGAACAGGAGAAGGCGTGTGCCCCATTCACCCTCAGAGCCGCCTGTGCCGGGGCTGTGCAGTTGTCACCTGTGATGCTGTGTGAGGACTTTCCCAGCCCGTGGGTGCACCCCGCGGCACTGAGAGGGCTGACAGGCTCACTGCAAGCAAGCATCCTTTCTCACTACATCATAACGTGATGGTCTTTTTAAATTCCATGCTTTGAGTTTGCACCATGTGAGAAGATTTAGGGAATCCCTCTAACCAGGTGCTGGTGCATGGACGCCAACCCATGGTGGTCCTAGGCATCAGAATACAACTGCACTCTACAGCGCTTTCACTGGATGGTATTTTTCAAGCATAGGTCTCTAGACCTTTCTTCCAAGCCACCTTTGGGTGGACTTGAACCTCCAACCTTCCCATTAGCAGCCAAGCGCCTTAACCATTTGCTCTACTTGGGACTCCAATGTCCGCTAATGGTCCCAAAGTCACTGTCTTATTTACAACAGACCAAAGAAAGGTCCTGCTCAGTGAATCTCAATCACATTTCCCATACATTAAATTGGGGTTCACAGAAAAGGCCCCCAAGACACATGAGAGGAGTTCCTGTTTCTGGGAAGCTGGAGCATACTGGAAGATCACTTAAACCTCATTGGTCATGTGACCTGGTCAGCAGGGTACAGACCACCCAACCACACATTGTTGATACATGGCATAGAACAGCAGGAAGAGTGGCCACATCTCACGTCGCCCAACGTAGGGAGCACAGCTTTGGACCACCCTGAACACTGCATGGACTGAATACACATGGCAGCAAGGCCACCCTCTCCTGCCACAGCACCATTTGTACTCTATTCTGAGGCAGCTTGTGGTGGCCAGAACCTGTCCTTCCCCTGGTACAATTCATAGGAGGGGTGGCCAGCAGTCATCAGTCCAGAAGCCCAGAGGGCAAAAGGCCTGTGGTCTCCTATTTACTGTCTATGGTTGATTCATTAACTCATGGTCAACAGCACTACAATTCAGCCTGAAGAGAGCTTTCATCTAGAACACAGGAACTCTAGATTGCATGGGGAGCCATGCAGGGGACATGGTCAATAGCCAGGTCACCATGGAAAGATGGGGAAATGCAATAGACCACAGAAAGCACAATGGTTTACAATCTAAGAGCCGAGACAAGAAGGCACAGAATGGCTGGGAACACGCACATCCCTTGACTCAAATTCTTCACTGCTTTGCACATGTCCACAAATGACCAAAAGGATGGCACCAGTGTCAATTTGGAGATTACAAATTAACGTTAGCAAGGAGACAAATTCTCAACCTGTGAAGACTGACTGTGTACAAAGGGAGGGCAATGCCAACCCTGCGTAGTTAGAAATGGCACATGAGTGGCATTTGTGGCCCTGGCATCATACAATGTTTCATTCAGCATCTGCCTGCAATTTAATTTGCAGAGGACATAGACAAGGAACTTGGGAAAAATGGCCTCAGTGGATGTTTTAATATCCATCCTCTGGTTGAATAGCATGTACATGAAACACCAGCATTGGTTATAATGCCAGCAGCTACATGGACAAATCCTTCTCACACGGTGTGGAATTTAAATGCTTGAAAAGCAGAGTCCAGCACTGTCTCAATGACAAGCCCCTTCAAGAAAACTTACTCTGAACCTAGGTACTGTTTTCCCCACCTGTTCAGTCTTCAGCATTTCCTGTAACAGGTGCTAAATAAATATGTATTGAGGGGAGTGATTTTTAAAGGTAACTACTGCTCAGTAGGAATCAGAAAGAAACAGAACTCGAAGCAGAAAACTTGGGCTACTTATTGAGGCAGAAAGTGCTGACCAAGCACGTTAATACCAGGTGGACCAGTCTGTCCCTAGGACACTTGTTTCTCTCTTCCTTTTTGCCCTTAATTGACAGAGGGGGCAAAGAAAAAAAGTAAATTGACCCTTGAACAATGCAGGGTTAAGGTCACCGACCCTTGCACAGTCAAAAATCCACATATAACCTTTGACTTCCCCAAAACATAACTACTATAGCTACTGTTGATGGGAAGCCTTCCCAACAACATGAACAATTGCACCATTTTTACCATACAGTTCTTAGATGTTCACACAAAGACATTCACACACATATGCAAGGGCTAAGTTTATTAACTGTACAACATGATGGCTACTTACTATTCATGGAGTAGAAGCGGATCACCACAGAGGTCTTCATCCTTGGCATCTTCACAATGAGTAGGCTTAGGATGAGGAGGAGCAGGAGGGGCTGGTCATGCTATCTCAGGGTTGGCAGAGGCAGAAGAAGTGGAGGAAGTGGAAGGAGAGGCAGACTCAGGAAATACATCATAATTTCTGTCTGATGTTTTTGCATTTTCATTTCTCTAAAAATGTTTCTATACAGTATCAATCTTTCTTCTAGGGTTGGCTTTATTTTCAGTGCCTGAATCATAGAAAAGTCCATGTCGTAAAAGAAGTCAAAAGCTGTCTTAAATAATCGGAACCCTTCTGCCACTGTTGTCTAATGTCAACTTGTTTTCTGGCACTGCTTCTTCCGCAGCTTCTTGCTCAGCATCTGGCACTGCTTTGGAAGACTTCACCTCCTTTGAGTCATCTTCTACTCATTCCTTGGCCCTTATAGCTTTTGAATTTCTCCAAGAGCCATCTAGTGAAATCTTTCACCCTTCACCTCTTTTGCCATATCCACAATCTCTTTCAGGACTACCTTGATAGGTTGTGCTGTGGAAAAAGCTCTGTATAAGTGGCCCCACACTGCTCAAACTTGTGCTGTTCAAGGGCATAAACAGGGATGTGAGGAAGTCAAGACTGGAGGCCTTAATAGACAGCTCAATAGAGGAGAAAGTAAGCAAGATTTTGGAGTCACCTGAATTGGCTTCAGATCTTAGCTCCACCACACATAGTTTTTAGGACATACACAGTATGTATCTTCCTTCATATATGTGGCTTGCTGATATACAAGATGAGATGACAATCATATCTACTTTGTAGAGCTTTATGAGCATAGAATGATAAAATGCATGTCAAAATTCCAGCAATGATGTGGCATCTAAAAGAAAAGCAAAATGTTGGCACCTGTCTCAGTCAATTCATAAGAGCAAATTTTATACCTTCCTAGCTAGGAAAGAAGGACCTCTGGTAGGGTAGTGCCTGAGGCACTTGACTGCTAACCAGAAGGGTGGTGGTTCAAACCCACCAGCCACTCCTCAGAAAGAAGGTTGGGCAATCTACTTCTGTAGTGATACTGCCTCGGAAACCTAATAAGCAGTTGCTATGAGTCGGGTCCAACTCAACGGCACATAACAACAACAAGCTAGGAAAGAAAGGAGCTCTGGTGGTTCTGGGGTTAAAGCATTGAGCTGCTAACCAAAATGTCAGCAGTTTCAAACCCACCAGCTGCTTGGTGGGAGAAAGAGGAGGAAGTCTGCCTTTATAAAGATTGACAGCCTTGGAAACCCTCTGGGGCAGTTCCATTCTGTCCTCTATAGACACACTGAGTTGGAATAGATTCAATGCCAGTGGGTTTGTTTTGGACTTTGCTTCCATTAAGATTGACAGTCTTGGAAACCCTCTGGAGCAGTTCCATTCTGTCCTCTATGGGCACACTGAGTTGAAACAAACTTGAAAGATTGACAGCCTTGGAAGCTGCTAAAGAGGCAGGGAGGTGGCATCTTTTGACTGCCTTTAACTTCACAAGAGGAAGACAGAATCACCATCAGCTGCCCAAGGCCTGTTCCTATGAGTCCAGACATGCCACCACCCTCCAGCCCTCTTACCAACCTTGACACCAAGCATCCCTCCCGCGGCACCCACCACCTCTCTGCTGGGTTCGATAATTCGCTGCAGTGGCCACACAGAACTCACAGATTATGGGGTTTATTAGGGAAGTAACAGGCTACCATTCAAGTTGAGGAACATGCTCAGTCTCTCTCAGTAGCACGTTTCTCTCTCAGCAGCATGTCCCTCTCACATCTCTCTCAGTGCATCTCTCTCAGCCAGCAGTCAGAGAGACTTTTTCTACCTTTAAGAGGGCTCCTTTTGAGTGTGGCAGAGTGGCCAAAACCAACCAATCCCAACATCAGAGTTCTTCACACCTAAGAGAGAGAGAGAACTTCCTGGAAGATTACTTTGTGCTGCTTCACCAGAAATATCCGTGGTGGATAACTTTAACAATCAGGTACTCAGTTGCTCACAGAAAAGTGGGAGTTACAAAGACTATGACTAGAAAAGCCATACCATGTAATTTACTACATGGTAGAAACCCTGGGGGGCAGCTCTACTCTGTCCTATAGGGTCACTATGAGTCTCAATTGACTCAATGGCAGTGGCTTGCTAGGAAAAATGTTTTGTTTTAAAATGACAGGGAAGGGAAAATCATTGGCAAATATTTTGTTTGCAGAGATGGTGCAAGGTGATAAATGTGTGCATTGCAGACTAAGAGAGTTCTGTGTGCAGAAAGCCCCCGACCTTCAAACAGATTCCAAAACAGAGTTTGGAAGCCCATTGGCTCACAACTCCAAAGTAGTAGGCAGAGTTTGTGTGCACAGTGTTCAGGTATATTTTTACCAAATAGAAGTCTTAATTTCTCCATTATATACAGTTGACCCATGGACAATACTAGTTTGAACTGTGCAGATCTATTTGTGGAATTTTGTCAAGGATTGGTACCATATAGAAATATTTTTTAGACAAATCAAAAAGCAAAAAAGTCAGATGGAAACTACAATGTAGAGGACACCAAGTGTGCCTACCTCCCCTTCCACCTCCTCTACCTCTTCTGCCTCTGCCACCTTGAGACAGCCCGATCTACCTCTCTCCTTCCTTCTCCTCCTCAGCCTGCTCAGTGTGATGATGATGAAGATGAAAAGCTTTATTGTGATTCGCTTCCACTTACTGAGTTGTAAATAACCATCATGCTATCCAGTTAATAAAAACTTACCTGTTCTGTATGTATATGAATGTCCTCTGTGAAAATCTCGTAACAGTCCAGGAAGAACTGTGTTAATCAACTGGGTTTTTTGTTTTGTTTTGTTTTGTTTTGTTTTAGTTTTCTTATCAGTGAGCCTCCTGGTCAATAATAGGTTATTAAGTTTTTGGGGAGTCAAAAGTTCTAGGTGGATTTTGACTGCATGGGGTGGGGGTGGTCGTTAAGTGGTGTGTCAACATGGCTGGGCTGAGTTTTGAGTGGCGGGGGAGCTGGATGTAGTTATTCCCCGTGATGAGACTGGCAATCAGCTCCATGGTGGAATCTACAATGAGCAGCTGAGTAGCTGCTTTAGGGATGTGGTCTGTTTCCAGTATATAAGGAGAAACTTTGGGAAAGGTCTCTGAGCTTTTGGTATCTGGGTCTTGCATTTGGCTGAGTCTTCATGTCGCTGGTCTGCCATGTTTTCTGCCTATCTTGAGACTGCTAATGGACTTGAATTAGTGGCCTGATATATGGTTTAGTAATATTGGAACTGTGCCTTTTTACTTGTTGACCTTGGGTTTGTCAGCCTCAGCAGGCAGCAGCTGCTAGAGTTAAGAGAAGCCTCTAGCTTCAGTGAGCCAGGAGCAAGAGGCAAAGCTGAAGCCCAAGGTCAAGGGGCTTTTACCCAGCCCCTAGAGCTGGCACTTTGAACTCGGACTTTTAGCCTCCAAAACTGTAAGAGAATAAACTCCTGTTTGTTCAAGTCATGCCATTTGTGGTATTTTGTGTTAGAGCGGCACTAGAGAGCCAAAATAGAGGGTATGCACCCCTAACTCCCGTGTTGTTAAAGGGCCAGCTGTAGTAGATAAGAGTACTTTTTCCCACTTCATCTACCTTGAAAATCTGTAGAGTCAAGAACCTCTCCCCTGATCATCTCAACCAGCCCAAAGGGCCTCTGACAGCAAAGCCCTGCGCTTTCCATACTCCAGCCCTCACTTTCAAATGGCAACAATTTGGGAAAGCTTCAACCTAAGGCATTCTGGGCGTGCAAGAAATACTCACTGACCCTGCATCTGTCTCAGTCTTTACAATTTCCAGCAAACTAAATGAGCAATAGGCTGATAACCCCTGACTGAGCTGCCCATCTTGAAGTCACATATTCACAATGTTTTCCCTTCTTTTTCAATTGAGTTTCCTGATCTAGTACCTACCATTCTCAGTTGCATAGGCCAGGACTCCCTGATATTTTAGCACTCACCCTTAATCTTTCAAAATTATTCTTACTCTTGAAAATGTTGCTACCTAAACCTTCGCTGCAGTCACCCTTTTCTTAGCATTTTAATCACTCCTGTCTTTCCACTCCAAATGTGTAACCTTTTCTGATTACTCTTTCCAAGCTCATTGCTCTTGCTCTTATGGGACTTAAGGGAATTAACAGCACTAAGCACAAAGGCAGCCAAGAAACTGACATCACATTAATGAGCCCACCGCAGGACAAGCACAGACCCTTTTCTCACTAATGACTAGGATCTGGCAGGGACAGTTGACCACTCTTTGCCCTAGCTTCACAGCTGCTTAGAAATCTTAACATAAAATTCACAATTTTGCTCAGGCTGTTCCCTGTCCCTGTACTGCCCTCTCCTTCACTGGGCTAGTTCCACTCACGCTGTAATAGTCATCTCCCTCACATTACCACATTTCTATCTCCAGCCCTGACCTCTCTCAGCTTCAAGCATGTGTACCCCATAACCTACTGCAGGATATATAGTTCCACTTGGATTCACAGAATTTTAGATTCCCTGAACCACACTCCTCGTCCTTCCCCTGTTGAAGTCAATCTGTTTCCTCACTGTCCAATTAGTCACTCAATTCTTAGTATTAAGAGTGACCGAGATCAGGTCCTGTCCCGTACTTCCAGACCACCAGCAGTCGGCACATGCACGTCCAGCAGCGCTCCCTTTTGCATCTCATCCCCTATTACTTCCAGTGCTGTAACCAATTCCCTGCTTCCAGACCTCCCCCTATAATCCAGTGAGCATGCAAGAGCCCTGTGAGTTTACAAGCTAAGAAAGGTGTGCAGGTGTTATGTGTCGAACTGTGTCCCCTAAAAGGATACATTTAAGTCCTAGCCCCTGTCTGGTGACTGAGACCTTGTTTGGGGAAACTGCTTTTGTTTTCTTTGCAGATGTGATCAGTTAAAATCCATACCTTAACCCTTTTGCGCGCCTCTTATGAATGAGAAGGACAGGCATGGAAATAGCATCACACGGGGGAAAGGCGTCATGTGGGCTTACATCTATGATCAGCAAAGAACACCAGGAATTGCCTGCAGCCCAGGGAGCTGGGAGGGAGGCGGGGAACCATTCTTCTCTCAGAGCCCGTAGGAGGAATTGCCCTGGTCCAGGCCTTAATTTGGACTTCCAGCCTCCAGATTCAGATAAAATAATTTTCTTTAAAGCCATCTACCTTGTGGTGCTTTGTCATGGCAGTACTAAGAAACTAGCACAACGAGTCATTTGTTCTTCATGCGCAGTCTTCCAATGACTTCCCATTGTGTACAGAATAAAATCCGAATTTCTTATCATGGCCCAGAAGGCATATCTAATCCCACCTGTTCTGTGGTGTCCTCTTGGTCTCTTTCTTGTTTACTGTGCTTACAATGCACCTCTTTTCAATTCCATTTTATGGTGTTTGCACTAGGAGTTGCTGGCTGACAGATAGCCACATTTTAATCTGCACAACATTGTACTTTCCAAAGATGATGGTATTTACAGCCCTGTGGTGGTTAAGTTTGTGTGTCAACTTGGCTGGGCCTGGTTGAGTGGCTGGGCAGCTGGATGTCGTATTCCCCATGATGAGACTGGCAATCTACTCCATAGTGGAATCTACTGTGAGCAGCTGAGTAGCTGCCTTTGCGTTTGTGGTCTGCTTCCCATATATAAGAAACAGCTTTGGGAATGGTCTCTAGCTTATGGCATGCTTGAACTCTGCATGTAGCTGTGTAATTGTTCAGCAGCATGCCATGCTCTGCCGACCTTGGTACTTTCAATGGACTTGAATTAAAGGTCTGGCATGACTTGAATTAAAGGTCTGGCATGACTTGAATTAATGGTCTGGTTTGGTAACACCAGGACTGTGCCTTTTTACTTGTCAACCTTGGGCTTGTCAGTCTCAGCAGCCAGCAGCTGTCTGAGTGAAGAAAAGTCTCTAACCCCAGTGGGCTGGGAGCAGGAGGCAGAACCGAAGCCTAAGGTCAAGGGGCACCCAGCCCCTAGAGCCTGGCACTTTGAACTCAGATTTAAAGCCTCCAAACTGTAAGAGAATAAATTCCTGTTTGTCAAGCCATCCCATTTGTGGTATATTCCTGTCTGAGAGGCACTAGGGAACCAGAACAAACCTCTGGCCACTATTTTATAAAGAGGTGGGATCTACACTCCTCCCCTTGAGCCAGGAAGCCCTAGGAGTCTGCCTCAATGGGCAACATACTTCTAAGTGATGTCGCATCATTTACAAGTTAGGTTAGAAGTGATCATGCATCATCTGTTAGTACCTCTCTTGGACACTTTGGAACTGGGCCTTCATGTTTTGAGGAAGCACAGCTCACATGGGGGAAGTCACAACTAGGTGTCGTCAACCCAGCAAAGTTCCAGCTGAGAGCCAACCTCAGCCTCCAGAAATATGAGTGAACAAACCTTAAGATGATTCTAGACCACAAGTGTTGCATCAACTTCTCATTTTATGAACTACCACTAAAAACTTATTTATTCAGCTAAAGTTCCTTCTGGCTTACAAAAATTATGCTGTCAATCCTACTAACATATTTTGTTTCTCCAGATAATGCATATTCACCTGGATGGGATGACTTATAAGACCATAACCACTAGTTTAACTCAAAGTATTTATCTATGATCCTATAGGGAGCTCTGGTGGCATAGTGCCTAAGGCATTTGACTGCTAACCAGAAGGTTGGCGGTTCAAACCCACCAGTCACTTCTCAGAAGGAAGGTTGGGAAATCTACTTCTGTCATGATACTGCCTCGGAAACCTAAGGAGGGGTCGCTATGAGTCAGGTCTGACTTGACGGCATGTAACAACAACAATTACAACCTACAGAGCAAACTCGGAGGCTATCGTGTTCTTCAATCTCTGTGCGAAAATCAGTCAATTAAAACAACTAAATCACACTTTTCCTAGACTTGAAGAGTAATCCAAAACTAATGTTTATTTTTGATCTAAAGTTATAAGGTCAATATATTTTTGCAAATGTGAAGCATTAAAAAGTTCAAACCAAAGGAGGATGAACAAAAGCCAAAATAAGGGCACAAAAGATAAGGACTCTGATGTGTTTAAATCCTCAGGCCCTGCCCGTATCTACAGCACTATGAGCAGTACTGTTAGGGTTCATGGTGGAGACAGTACTTTCATGGCACTAGCCATGAACTCTGAGGAGCTTCTAGGGTGTCAGCATTGAATCAAGTATATATTTTGTGTTTATCTTGCTACCAAATGCAATACTTGTTCAGCAAATAATCTCTTTCTCCTCTCTCTCAGGACAAGTATTTTCTTATTTATCTCACTGACATTGGACTGAGTGATGTGACTTGCTTTATTCAATAACATGTCAAAAGGCTCTCTTTAGACAGTAGATTTCTATCGGCATTAAATGTGCTTGTGTGGTTTGCTTGGGCTCATGGTGCTTTATCTTCCGCCTGAGAAAGGGGTGCCCAGGTTGCCCCTGCTTTTTCACCCTGGTCCTGAAATGAGAGGTGGGTGGAGGGGCAAGACCAAATCCTGAAGTGCAGCCCACAGCAGAACCACCCCTGGCAACCTGCAGACCCCTGAGTGAGACATAAATGTTGACTTTGGGAAGCAGCATTCTTGCAGCACAAACCATCTGGTTCACCATCCTTGTAAACTCTGTTTACAAATCTACCAGCAGAAATAAGAAATTAGCTTTGGAGATACACTAAGGCTGTAGTTTTCATTTTCTGTAGGAAGAATGGGAGACAAAAGATAGGAAGAATGGTCCTTCAAGCAGGTCGATGAATGATGTGGGTACCTTCTCATTATTAAATGTTCACTCTATCCTTAGCAATGTTGGGCAATAAATAAGGAAGAATGAAGAAGAACTAATGTATATGAATTATAAGTGTTGGCAAAACTGAATGTACCATGGACTGCTGCAAGAACAAACAAATCTGTCTTATAAGAAGTACATTCAGAATGCTCCTTAGAAGCAAGAATGGCCAGACCTCATCTCACCTACTTTGGTCATGTTGTCAGAAAGGACCATTCCCTAGAGAAGGATGCCATGTGTGGTAAAGTAGAGGGTCAGTGAAAAAGGGGAAGACCCTCAACGAGATGCACTGACACAGTGGCTACGACAATGAGCTTCAACATAGCAAGGATTGTGAGGACGGCACAGGACCAGACAGTGCTCTGTTCTGTTACACGTGGGGTTGCTGTGAGTTGGAAGTGACTCAAGAACACCTAACAACAATAACATGCTAGCAAAGCACAGTGAACATAAAATGTTTGAAGTCCACAGGGATCTAGTTTCTCTATTTGAAGGTTTTCATACAAACAAGTTGCACACTTCTTGAATTTTTCAATGTGAACTTTATAGAAGATTTTAAAAATACCAGTAGTTCCATTTTTATCATCACCATTGTGTGATACTTCCATGGAATCCAGACGTTCTACAGTCATGGAGGCTGGATAAACCCTAAAACTATTGCCCTGGATAATCTATAACCCTTTAACCAAAAATGTCCCCCAAAGTCTTCTTCAAATGAAACAACAATCCAGCTTGGTTAGTAAAGAAGGTCTGCCTTGAACATTGTGCTCTTTTAAAGAACTGTCTCTATGAGGTCAAGCTGACAACAGCAACTCCAAAGGTCACACACGAAGCTCACGGGCAGCATGTTTACATTAGTGGAGGAGGAGTGATTCGGCAAAGGAGGGCGAGAAAGGTCTCACAACCTGAAGAAGGAATCTATGTCACTGAATCATTCAAACAAGCAACATATCTCTAAGGACACTATCTTCTATGACTTCCAGCCACTCATATCTGTGGGTGCCAGTGGCCCTTGGGACATCTCTCTTCAGATGTCCCAAAGGCACCAACAATTGCCTTATCAAAATGAACAAACCCCCTTCTTGGAAAAGGACCATCACTCTTCCTTCCCTCTCCCCTTCCAGTTTCCAAATCATTCCTATCCTACTTTTAAAATACCTGGGGATCCACCCCTTCTTTTTCATCTCTACCACCTGAGCCTCAGCCCTGGCCATGTGACTTCTCAAGGGAACTTCACCACCTACACCCACTGGTCCCAGACTTCACTCTGGCCCTCTCCAGTGTGTTTCCATATTACTTTCTGAGCAATTTTCTCAAAGGCACATATGACTAAGCTACACCCATATTAGTGTCACTGCTTGACTTTTCACATAGCTGCAGATGAATTGTTGTTGTTGTTGTTAAGTGCC
>NW_006921972.1:3019711-3021015 GCF_000298275.1 Orycteropus afer afer
TTTTTTAAAAAAAAAAAAGCCTACAGTCACCAGAAGAAAGGAAATAATAAAGATTTGACCAGAAACAAATGAAATGGAAAACAGAAAAACAACAGAAAGAATCAACAAGACTAGAAGCTGGTTCATTTAAATGATTAACAAAATTGACAAACCACGGGCAACTTTAAAAAAAAGGAGAAGATGAAAATAAAATAAGGGAAAAATGAAATGTGTGATGTCACAACAGAAACTACTGAAATAAAAAGGATAACAACAGAATACCATGTTACTATACTCCAACAAACTTGAAAACCTAAAAGAAATGGAGAAATTTCTAGAAACACTACTTACTCAAATTAGTACAATCTAGGGTAGAAAATTTGAACAGATCCATCACAAAAGAAGAAATTGAACAGGTCATCAGAAAAAAAAAAAAAAAGTTTTGGCCCAGTGACTTCACCAAATGTTCAGAGAAGACCTGACACCAATCCTACTCAAACTATTCCAGAATGTTGAAAAGGATGGAATACTACTGAACTCATTCTACGAAGTAAGCACAACCTTGATATCAAAACTAGACAAAAGAAAAAGAAAATTACAAACCATATCCCTCATTAACTTTGACACAAAGATTCTCAACACAATACTAGCAAATAGACTCCCACAACATAAAAAAAAATAATAATAATACATCATGATCAAGTGTGATTCATACCTGCTATGCTCAACAACAGAAAAACAATCAACATAACCCACCACATAAATAAAACAAAGGAAAAGAACAGCATGATCATATCACTTGTGGTGTAGTAAATTTCATAGTGTGGCTTTTCTAGCCATATGTCTTTGTAAACTCAGTGGTGGAATTTGCCATGAGAAACTGAGTGGCTCCTGATTGTTAAAGTTATCCACCTGGTGTATTTCTGTTGAGAGTGGCAGAAAGCAATCTTCTGAGAAGTTCTCTCTCTATCAAGTGTATAGAATTCTGATGTTGGGATTGGTTAGTATGGCCACTCTGCCAGGCTCAAAAAGGAGCCTTCCTATAGACAAAAGAAGTCTCTCTGACTGCTGGCTGAGAAAGACATGATGCTGAGAGAAACATGCTCCTGAGAGACATGCACTGCTGAGAGACACACACACATTGCTGAGAGAGAGACACTGAGAGACACACACTACTGGGAGAGAGACTGAGACTGTTGGGTGAGGGACGGCAGGCTGAGAGAGACTGAATGCTGTTCCTAAACTTGAATTGTAGCCTGGTGCTTCCCTAATAAATCCTATAATCTGAGTTCTGTGTGGCCACTGCAGTGAATTATCGAACCCAG
>NW_006921972.1:3021620-3036629 GCF_000298275.1 Orycteropus afer afer
AAAAAAAAAAAAATATATATATATATATATATATATAATTTTTAATACCATTTTTAACTTAGGAGTAAATATAACCAGAGATACAAAAGATCTGTGTAAGGAAACTAGAAAACACTACTACAAGAAACCAAAAGAGACCTACATAAATGAAAGAATATACCATGCTCATGGATAGGAAGATTTAACACTGTAAAAATGACAATGCTGCCCAAAGCAATCTAAAGATATAATTCAATGCTGATCCAGATTCCATTGTCATTCATTAAAAAGATGGAAAAACTAATTACCAAGCTTATATGTAAAAGAGAGAGACCCTAGAAAAGCAAAACACTGCTTAAAAAAGAGGAAGAAAGTAGGAGGCCCACACTCCCTGATCTCAAAACCTACTATACAGCCACAGTCATCAAAACAGTCTGACATTGGTACAATGACAGACACATACATCAATGAAACAGAATTGAGAGCTCAGAAGTAAACCATCCCAAATATGGACAGCTGTTGCTGTTAGGTGCCATTGAGTTGACTCTGACTCATAGCAACCCTATGTACAACAGAATGAAACAGTGTCCAGTCCTGTGTCAGTCTCATAATCTTTGCTGTACCTAAGCCCATCATTGCAGCCACTGTGTCAATCCATCTTGTTGAGGGTCTTCCCCTTTTTCATTGAACCTCCACTTTACCAAGCATGATATCCTTCTCCAGGGAATGGTCCCTTCTGACAACATGGAGAGCTAATATTTGCCAAAGGGCTGAAACCCATGAAATGGGGAAGAGATAGTCTCTTTAACAAAAGGTGCTGGCAAAACTGGACATCCATATGCAGAAAAGTAAAACAGGATCCATACCTCACACCATAGACCAAAACTAACTCAAGAGGAATCAAAGAGCTAAATGTAAAACATATAACCATAAAGATCATCAAAGGAAAAATACGGGCAAACTTAGGAACCCTAATACATGGCATAACACTTTATCAAACATAAATAAAAATGTACAAACACCAGAAGACAAACTAGAAGACAAGGACTTTCTAAAAATTAAGTATTAATACATATCAAAAAACTTTGTCAAAGGAGTAAAAAGAGTGGGGAAAGATTTGGGCGATGATAAGGGACTAATCTCAAAAACCTTACAGAAAACTTCAACACTTCAACCCAAAACAGACAAGCAATCCAATTAAAAAGGTTCTTAGTCAGACCCAAGCACCTTGAGGGAATGAGCCACTGGGCCTGGGTGCTCAGGACCAGAGTTTCATGAGACACTAAGTCAATTGGCATAACATAGACCCCAAACACAATGCTCTACACCCTACTGTGGTGAGTAGTGACTGGGACCTTAAAAGCTTGTGAGCAGCTATCTAAGATGCATCATTGACATCCCCTCATCGGGAGCAAAGAAGAGCAAAGAAATCAAAGATTCAAGGAAATTATTAGTCCAAAGGACTAAGGGACCACGTGAATCCCAGCATCCATGACTCTGAGACCAGAAGAATTAGATGGTGCCTGGCTACCACTGTTGACTGTTCTGAAAGGGATCACAGTAGAAAGTCCCAGACAGAGGCTGGGGAAATATGGAACAAAGCTCAAAACCATTTAAGAAAAAAAACAGGTTTACTGGTCTGAAGAAGACTGACAGAGCCCTGAGACAATGGCCCTAGATACTCTTCAAGCCAGGAACTGAACTCACCCTGTGGCTCAACTGTCAGGCAAATGATAGGCCTATAAAGTGACCAGTAATGCCAGGGGTATGTGTTCATGAGAAGAATGAAGCATGTGAGATCAGGAGGGAAGCATTTGCCCAGGGATAGAGCTGGGAAGGCAGGAGAGCACAGGAAGGATGGACAAAGGGAAGGGGTGTGACCAGGGAGGAAGTGGGAGGAATACTGTCACATGTGGGATTTCAGTAAACATCACAAAACAGAATGTGCATGGATTACTGAATGGATAACAAATGTGCTCTGTAAACCTTCACACCACAATCTATATATATAAAATAAATTGAACCCAGTGAAAATTTTTTAAAAATCCTTTGGTTGTCAGTTGCCATCAAGTTCATTCCCTCTCATGGAGGACTCATATGTGCACAGTAGGACTGCTCCGAGTTTTCAAGGTTGTGACCTTTTAGGGAGCAGATCACCTGCCTGTCTTCTGAAACACCTCTGGGTGAGAAGGAGCCACTGATGGTTTTGCTGCCAGTTGAGTGCTCAACATTTGCACCACTCAGAACCCCTAAAAAACATGAAGTTCAAACTGCAGTCCACAGCCACGACCATCCTGCTGCTAAGCATTGTGTGTTCACTGCAGAGACACAGAGGTGGCCTGCTGCAACAGGCTGTGTTATCCAAAACCATCAAACATTAGCACATGACCCTCACAGAGGAGTTTCCTCCCCTCCACCCAGAATAGAAATCTGCAGAGACAGGGCCTGGCGTGCAGTAAGTGCTCCATAAGGGTAGGTGAACGAAGACTGATCTCCTGAGTGGACAATGATATCACTCTTTACATTTTCACCAAGGTCAACACTAGAGAAAGAAGATAACATCTATCTCATCAATTCCCAAGTGTCATCGATTGTAAAGTACACACACGCTCACAGATCCCCACAAACAGCAAACAACGGTACCAGCTAGAGACCCAATGTTTTCTTTCACGTTGAGATGTTGCTTTATTCTTATACAGAGAAATCTCCTAGCCTTTTTGATCTTGTTTGTTCCATTATTTCTTGATTCATGTGAACTGTGTAGACACGATGCATCAGATAAGTATTTCCTAAGTTCTTCCCATTCAGAGGCTGACTGACTATTCTGTCTCACGTTTTTATTCGGATTCATCAATATCCGTGTTTTATCTACATGATAGCTGCACTCTGTCCCATCAAGATAGTTGGGGATGGAACATTTCTTAAGAGTGGTTCACTACTGCCTCCAGCAACAGTTTTCCAAGTAACAACGCTGTTGACACCCATTCTGCAAGTGGAGACAGGGGTCTTCTTGATCTTATCAGTTGGTGTCGGCAGAAGGTGCTCATCCAGAAGGTGTGGATCTTTTCTTCTTCAAAGGATTCTCAATGGCTTATTGCCTGGACAGCCAAGGGCTTGCACTGTCCACTCTTGCCACCAGGACAGGCCACAAGTCACTCGACTTTCAACATTATCCTTCGGCTGTACAGAGTGTGTTCTTGTAACGTGTCTAGGGACCTTGCTCATGAAGATGCACCAAGAACGATCACTTCTCCCCCATTCACTCCAGGTGGCTTCTGGCATTAAAGCCTCCTTGTCTCTCTGCCCCTGAGCCCTGGAAAAACTGAAAAACTTCCCTTCTCATGTTTCTTTGAGATTCCCTGCTATGGGTGTGAATTATCTTCCCTTAAGGAGTGAAGTGTTTTTCAAACGATTCAGTCATTCTATTAACGCCATGATGAAATGAAGAGCTATGGTCAAGTTCGTGCATGTGCCCACATCATGACAGCCACCTGCCCCACAGTGATTACAAATTGTCATCGATTGAGAGACATTTCTACATTATAAAAACTAAAAACCAAACCCACTGCCATCAAGTCAGTTCGTACTCATAGCAATCCTACAGGACAGACTACCAATGCCACTTAGGGTTCCTAAGGCTGTAAAGCTTTAGGGGAGCAGACTACCATCTTTCTCCCATAGAGCAGCCGGTGGATTTGAACTGCTGACTTTTGGCCAGCAGCTGAGTGCTTTAACCACTGTGTCACCAGGGTTCCTCCCCAACTGTAAGAATCTTGAAGCTGAAAATATTAAAATAGATGCATTAGAAGAACAATTAGCATTTTGGGCACTTTTTACACACCAGGCCCTTTTCCAAGTGCATTAAGTAATTTAATACTAACAACACACAGACTTGTACAGTTGTTGGTGTTGTTAATTGTCATCAAGTCCATTCCGACTCACGGTGACCCCACCCACGGGTACAGAGTAGAACTGCTCCATAGGGTTTCCAAGGCTGGGACCTTTCAGAAGCAGCTGGCCAGGCCTGTCTTTCCAGGTGCCTCTGAGTAGGTTCAAACTGCCATACTTTGGGCTAATAGTCAAACGCTTACCTGTAAACCAAACAAAATGCGCTGCCACCGAGTCGGATCCCACTCATGGCGACCCTTCTTTCAGTTTCCAAGGTGGTATCTCTATGGAAGCAGATTGCCCAACCTTCCTTCCACAGAGCGGCTGGTGGGCTTGAACCACCAGCCTTCTGGTCAGCAGTCAGATGCCTTAGACACTACACCACCAGAGCTCCAAACCAAAACCAAACTCACTGTCATCAAGTCAGATCCAACTCATAGCAACCCCTCCTTGCATTTTCTAGGCGGTATCTCTATGGAAGTAGATTGTCCAACCTTCCTTCCACAAAGTGGCTGGTGGGTTTGAACAGCCAGCCTTCTGGTCAGCAGTCAGATGCCTTAGGCACTACACCACCCGAGCTTTGACATGTACAGTAAGTAGTAGCATTGTTGTTGTTGTTTGCCGTCGAGTCGGCCCCGACTCATAGCGACCCCTCCTTGGGTTTCCGAGGCAGCATCACTACGGAAGTAGGATTGCCCAACCTTCCTTCCGAGGAGTGGCTGGTGGGTTTGAACCGCCTGCCTTCTGGTTAGCAGTCAAGTGCCTTAGCCACTATGCTACCAGAGCTCCTAGTAGTAGCATTATTATTCGTATTTCATAAACGGGAACAAGGAATGAGAGGCCTTTCATGTCCCAGACGTCACACCAGTTCAGTTTTGCTCCCCTGCCTCAGCTACCAAGCAGAGTATGACTGCCTGAGGAACGAGTAAGACCTCACTCAGGTGGGCACAAAAAGTTCACTTTCCACACAGTCCCACTGGGCTTGCTGGCTCCACACTGCAGGCCAAGTTAATTTGAAATTTAGATAAACAATGAATAACTATTGCAGCATAATTATATCCCACATACTGATTAGTTCATTGGAGTACATATTTATACTAAAATATGGCAACAACAATTTATGATTCATTGTTTATCTGAATTCCAAACTTAGCTAGGCACCCTGAGCTTTGATCTGCCAAACCTGGAGACCCTCTGCCCCCTGTGGGACAAGGAGTTTTACCTTTTCAAAAGCCAGGTCTCTGCCAGGTTCAATGGGGGGCCCATGCAGTTTGAACATCTCAGCACATTGTGTATTTTTGTCAGCGTACATAGAGCACTTTTCATGGGCCTATGTGTTACTACTGGCCCTCTAAACAGCCTGGCAAGGACAGAACCCACATTTCACAGCTGGGTGCACCAATAAGAGGGTAAGCGACATGTTCAAGGTGACACAGGTCATAAGTGGTGAGATGTACACGCAGCACACTCTTGTCTGCCTGCAGTGTCCATGCTCTTTCTACCTCAAACTACAGCACAATGATGCGTTTTCCACCTTGCCTGCGCCGAGCCATGTTTTCGGAGGGGGCATGGTGGCTCTTGCTCCAGTTCAGCTAATGCGGTGGGGCGTCCCTGGGATTGGAGAGTGATAGTAGGTGAATTCACATTGCCTCTGTCATTAAAGCCTCCCTGATGGAGGGTGGCCAGGACCAAGCGCCCATGCTGACTCATCCGCACTGAGGAGGCACCAAGCAGCAAACAGGAAGTCCATGCTGACATCGCCATCTGATGGGTAGCCAGGTGCACAGATCAATAGGGGTGTGCTTCTTACATCAAGCAGGGTTAAGGCCCTTAGCCAAAGACACTCAGTTTCAGGTGATAGCAAAATAATTACAAGACGTTTGCTCTCAAGCTGTTGACTTACAGCCAAGCACGCTCGATTCAGTTCAGGCTATATGTTCATTACCTTCGAGATGATTCCAGCACTTCCTGATCATTTTATTCGCTTCGGTGTCTACAGTCCTCGTGTTGGTGATGATGAAAAGCAAGTCTGAAATGTAGCATGCTGTATTGATGAGAGCTTTCATGAAGCATTTGGACTGTGTTAGTCCATTTACAAGTTTGAACACTAACAACATTAGAAATACAAATGTGCTGTGTCAAGTGATCGTACTTTCTTTAATTTCCGGCCCTGGCGTTGGCTTCCCTCATTTCCACGTGGACACCTCCCTGCTACAGTGCCATGTTTCACAGGGTTTTCTGGATCTAATGAGGAGAGATGAGGATAGCCCAGTGACTGGTAACCACTCCTGCTCACGATGACCTCCATCCTCATTGAAAATGACTGACATTTTTCGGTGGATTGAAGCACAGGCCAGAGAGAAGGAAGAATGTTTGCAAAAGTAAAGGAAGATGGGAAGGGGCTGAAAGGAGGGAGGCAGAGCTTGAAGAGTGTTCAGAATACCACAAACTGCACATCACTCCTATGGCCCTGCCTTTCCTCGTCTCCATGAATCCATCCTCTACCTGACTCTCCCAGTGATCCACCAAAACACAGCTCAGTTCCAGGCATACGCTTTCATTGGCTGAGTCTAGCAGGATCACGTATAAACCAATCTGTTTCACCCTATCCCACCCAGGCTCCTGCAACAGGAATGGTGCTCAGGTTGCAGTCATGAGAGTCGTTTCAGTGGACCAACCCCAATCTGTGTCTTCTGGAAAATCAATTCAAAATGGAATTCCCAATCAGAAGCACATTGGACATTTTGTTTACATAAAGACAACAGAACTCAATATAGTACAATTAAACAATAGCTCCTCAAATACAAAAAAAAAAAAAAAATATGTGCTGATTAAAATTACAGATGCTGGTGATGATGATAATAATGCTATTTAAAGAAGCTCTAATAATGTGAACTGCTAAGATGGAGGAGCAAGGTGACCATGGAGGAAAGATGACAGAATTAGGTCTCAACTTGGTTGGAAGGGGCTGGCTTCCAAACCTGACTTACTGGTTGTTGGCATTGCTTTCAGGTGCCATCCAGTCACCCTGGTGACAAGGCAGAACTGCCCTCCTAGGGTTTCCTAGGAGTGGATCACCAGGTCTTTCTCTCATGGAGTTGCAGGGTGGGTTCCAACTGCCACCCATTTGGTTAGCAGCCGAGCACTCAACCATTACACCACAAGGACCCCTTGACTTGTTGGTGCCTGACATTAAAACCTATGTTTCTTAAGCAAACCTAGAGCTTGTAAGTTTGATTGATGCTAGACATGTATTCGATAGAAATCAGCAAGTAGATTGTAGTAAATGGTAGCACACAAGGAGGACGATCAGAAGGGAAAGGAGTCCAGGACAGCACCCTGGGCAATACCATGGTATAAGGAGCATTGAGACAAAAAGGCACCAGCAGAAAAGGGGATATGAAATAATTAGAAAAATGAGAAGAAATCCAGAACAGTCTGGTGTTGGGGGCCAAGTGTTTTCATTGGGAAATAAAGCAAGTCTACTGGAGTGGGTGGTTAGAAAGGTGTCTTTGAGCAATGTCACTGCAGAACAACTGGAGTCATGAAGACAAAGAGCTAATCAGTGAGCTGGAATGTGAATGGCATGGAAAGAAGGAGAGACTGGTATGGTGACCCCATCTTCAGTAAGTGTGGGTGTGTTATAAAGAAGGAGAGACTGGTGGTATGGTGACCCCATCTTCAGCAAGCGTGGGTGTGTTATAAAGAAAACCAGGTGAATGGACATAGTTTCCATTGGCTATGGGATTACAAAACACACTTTAATGTGCTTGTAAGATGAGAGAAGGAGTCCACAGAAGGACAAGTTGAAAACCCACCAGAGAACGGAATAAAAAGCTGACCCCAGGGAGATGGAGGGTGCAGACAAGGCAGCAGGGGAAGGAGCCGTGAGGCCAGGAGGTGAGCGTGGGAGGAGGCCTGCCTCCTGTGACAAACTGGGAAGAGGGAAGGGTGAGCCCAGGTCTCTGTCCACCTCGATGTGTCTGGGCAAAAGCGACACCTTGCACTGCAGTATGGGGAGTCCTGCAGCAAAGACAGTCAACAAAACTCTAAATATGAAATGGCAGCCAGATGTCCTCATCAGAATAAGAGTTAGAGGGTCTGCTTGGAGGATTGGTGTACCATGGGCTGCCGGGGTGGTTCCTTGCAGGTTCTTAGATGCTGATAAGCCTTCTCCTCCAAAGTCCATGTAAAGAGCACAGACATAATTTCCCTGGAGCACGAGTGTCAGATGAGCAGAGCTCATTGTCCCTTAGGAACTCCTCCCGGTCAAAAGTCTGGCTCTGGGGCTTGGCATCAGCATCAACTCACCTAACTAGCTGATAGTTTTGGGGTTCTTGCAATGTCTGGGCATTATTCCAAGTGCTTCCCATATATTAACTCCGTTAATCCTCACCACAACCTCAAGATGAGTAGGATCATCAAGTTCAATATACTTTGGACTGTCAGAAGGAAACAAAATCAGTCTTAGAAGAAACACAACTTGGAAGAGAGGATGGAGAGGCATTTCGTTCTGTTATACACGAGGTCGCCATGAGCTGGAGCTGACCTGATGGCAGCTGACCGCGTCGTCATCGTTCCTGTTCCACAGGTGAGAAGACAGAGCCAAGTACACGTGTGCACCCGGCCAGGACCTCACAGCCCAGCAAGGTGTGCAAGGCTCGCTCTTACCACTGGGTCATGGCAGCTTCTGCAGATCTGGTCAGGATGCCCTGAGCAAACAGTCTCAGCACATTAACCCCTCAGTTTTTCCAGGTTTCCAGGCAGCTAACATTTACTAAAGGAGGGCTCTTTGGTTCACTCAAAGAGGTACATGAGAACAGTTTACCAGTTACTTGTTTGGGTACCATGTTTTTCCCATGATGACCCTGACTTGGATTCCCTTCCCTGCAGAGCACTGCTGTAGCATTTGCTAGCAGAGGGCCCACTCACAGGGCGTCTTCATCTCAGAACTCACTGTCTGAAAGGAGCAATAACATGGAGCACACATTCTAAGTGAAACAAGCCATCAAGAATGACTCATGGCAGGATGAGACAGAACCCTCTATGTCATCAGCGCCCAAAGAGAATTATTTCCTGGAAAAAGAAATACTTCAAAAAAGATGCTGAAATGTGAACACTGTAATTTATTCAGTTATGCCTTCAACACACAAGTCTCAAATTTATGCTTCAATAGATGTGGTGACATGATCGACATCATAAACTTTAGCTTATTTCATTGCCTTATTTTCAGTTGGTCACAGTTCCGAGAGCTTGGTACCTGAAGAGTCCCCTAGAAAGGGTTTGTGAAGCAAGGTGAAGAACGCACCATCAGGAGATCAACCCTAAGGAATTCTAAAGCCATTGACTTTGGTGATTTGTAAGCTCACCAGGATCACTTACTTGTCTTCTCCTGAATCCTGCTAAACATAAGGACACAATGGAAGACAGAGGTCTGGTTGGAAAATCAAAATGCTACAAGAAAACCTAGAGCTGAATGGACCTCAAGCAATCGGTGAGTGCTCCTCCTGAGCTGAGCTTCGCGGAGATGGGGGATTAACATCCTCTGCTTGGAGACAGGGGACCAGGTTCAATAGGGTTAAAACACATTCTAAAAACAGACAATTCATAGCTGTGCCAGGAGGCCAGTAAAGCAGGTCTTCAGCCTCCCCATGAAGGGCTCTCTCCAGCACACAAAGCTCCGTAACCCTGCATGTCAGCAAAGTGATCAATTGTGTTCCTTTGTTGAGAGAACCCCAGGCAACTCCAAAGGAGAAATGCATTAGCATTTAGAAGCCAGTGCTTGCAAGTTTGTAAGGACAAGGTGTTGCTGTCATCAGTGTCCCTTTGAGAATCACTCAGATACCAGGCTGGGCACAGGCTCTTCCAGAAAATGGCTGTCACCTCCCATGCATTAAAGAACTAATTGTCAAAGTCCTGTAATTTCACAGGGCGTTTTGCTGGAAACTCACACTTTATTTGCTGCTTATTTCCAGGGTGCTTTCAGAGATATTGATGACACAGAAATATACTGTTTTTCTGAACTGAAACCACGAATTCCTTTAATGAAGGAATGAAAACTATACAAAGACTATACATCAACCAATTCTTTTTGGTACAGTGACGCTGTGTATTCCTTCCATCTTCTTTTGATGTTTCCTGCATCATTCAATATATTGCCCATAGAATCTTTTCAATATTGCAACTCAGGCCTTGAATTTTTTCTTCAGTTAAGAAATGCTGAGTTTTCTTCCTTTTTGATTTTCTAACTCCAGGTCTTTGCACATTTCATTATAATAATTGACTTTGTCTTCTTGAGCTGCTCTTTGACATCTTCTGTTCAACTCTTTTATCTTGTCATTTCTTCCATTTGCTTCAGCTACTCTCTGTTCAAGAACAAGGCTCAGACTCTCTTCTGACATCTATTTTGGTCTTTTCTTCTTTTTCTGTCTTTTTAGTGATTTTTTGCTTCCTTCATGGGTGACGTTCTTGATGTCACCCCACAACTCACCTGATTGGCTGTCATTAGTGTTCAAGGAGTCAAATCTATTCTTCAGATGGCTTCTAATTCAGATGGGATATAACCAAGGTCATATTTTGGCTCTCGTGGACTTGTTTTAATTGTCTTCAGCTTCAAAGTGAACTTCGATATGAGCAGTTGATGGTCGGTTCCACCGTCAGCTGGCCTTGTTTTGCTGAAGATACTGAGCTTCTCCATAGTCTCTTTCCACAGATGGAGTCCATCTGATTCCTGTGTGTTCTATCTGGTGAGGTCCACATGTATAGCTGCTGTTTATGTTGTTGAAAAGAGGGTATTTGCAAAGAATAAGTCATTGGTCTTACAAAATTCTGTTTTACGATCTCCAGCATCATTTCTATCACCAATGTCATATTTTCCAACTACCAGTCATTCTTCTTTATTTCCAGCTTTCAAAGTGCAATCTTCAGTAATAATCAATACACCTTGATTACATGTTTGGTCAATTTCAGACTGCAGAAGTTGATAAAAATCTTAAATTTCTTTGTCTTTGTCTTTGGTGGTTGGTGGGTAAATAGTAGTATTAACTGGTCTTCCTTGTAGGTGTATGGATAGTACCTTATCACTGACAGCATTGTCCTTCAGGATAGCTCTTGTAACATTCTTTGTGACAACAAATGCCATGCCATTCCTCTTAAATTTGTCACTCCCAGCGTAGTAGATTATACGGTTGTCTGATTCAAAATGGCCAAAACCAGTCTGTTAAAGCTCACTAATGTCTAGGATATTGATCTTTATGGGTTCCATTTCATTTTTAACAACTTCTGAGTTTCCTAGATGCATACTTTGTACATTCCATGTTCTAATTATTAATGGATATGTGTAGCTATTTCTTCACATTTTGAGGCATGCCATATCAGCAAATGGAGGTCCCAAAAGCTTTACTCCATCCATGTCATCAAGGTCATCTCTTCTTTGAGGAGGCAGCTCTTTCCCAGTCATATTTTGAATGCCTTCTGACCTGAGGAGCTCATCTTCTGACACTGTATCAGACAATGTTGCAGGTTTATTCATCAAGTTTTCTAGTAATGTATCAGACATGTTTCATTGCTATTGATAAAGTTTTCACTGGCCAATACTTTGAGAAGGGGTGGGCCCTTCCTTCTTTCCGGGCTGTCCTAGTCTGGAAGCTCTGCTGAAACCTTTCCACAATGGGTGACCCTGCTGGTATTTGAAATACCAATGGCATAGCCTCCAGCCTCACATGCAAGCCACCATATTACAACAAACTGACAGATGAGTGGTGGGTTTGGGTCCTGGCTATGGCTATATTTAAAGATTAAACCTTCTAGAATTTATGTAGGCTCTATTTTAGCTCAGGTCCCACTGGGATTTACCCATCTTCAAATGTCTAAATGTCTCAGGAGTAATATGAAAGGAGTATCTGAAACAACTAAGGACAATAAGTTACCCATCATCTTTCTGCCCCTACATGTGAGTAACCAAAAATCTCTTTAAAGTATTAAGAAGCAAAAATGTCTTTTTGAGGACTACAGTGTGCCTAACCCAAGCTGTGATAGTTTCACTTTCCTCATATGCATGTGAGAGCTGGACAAGGAATAAGCAAGATGGAAGAAGAATTGATGCCTTTGAATTATGGTGTTGGCAAAAATACCAAAAATACCATGGATTGCCAGAAGAACAAAGAAATCTGTTCTGGAAGAAGTGCATCCAGAATGCAGCTTGGAAGCAAGAATAGCCAGACTTCATCTCACCTACTTTGCTCTGTTGTCAGAAGGGATCCTTCCCTGGAGAAGGATATGCTTGGTAAAGTGGCAGGTCAGCACAAAGGGGAAGACTCTCAACAAGATGGATGGACACAGAAGCTGCAACGATGGCATAGCAAGGACTGTGAGGGTGATGCATGACCAGGCAATGGTTCATTCTGTTGTATAGAGGATCTCTGTGAGTCAGAGTCGACTTGATGGCACCAACAACAACAATGTATGAGAAACAGTGAAATCTGGTGAAGAAGTTTAAGTAATTTCATAATCCATTTGGAGATTCATTCATTTATTGTTTCATTCATTAATCAATACATATTTATTGACAGTTATTCCTGCCAGGTACCCTGGTGGCACAGTGGTTAAGTGGTCAGCTGCTAACTCAAAGGTTGACAGTTTGAACCCACCATCCGCTCTACAAGAGAAAGATGTCTGTTTTCATAAAGATTACAGCCTTGGAAATCCACTGGGGCAGTTCTACTCTGCCCCATGGAGTGACTGTGAGTGTAATTAATTCAATGGCAATGAGTTATTCATTCCTATGCCAGAGTCACTTGCTGGCTCTCAATAAACTCATCTACTTTCCTTTGACTGGTTCATACACTGTTGTTGTTGATCATAGCGACCCTGTGCACAGCAGAAGGAAGTACTGCCTGGCCTGCATCCTCCTCCCAATCTTTGCCATGCCTGAGCTCACCGACTCCCTGTATTCCTTCTGTCTCCTTCTTCTTTTTTAATTTTTGTTGTGATTTGGGTGAAAGTTTACAGAACAAATTCACTTTCCATATAGCAGCTCACATACACTTTGTCTCATGACATTGAATACAGTTTGCCACAATGTAACATCTCCCTTCCCACTTCCTCACCATAGCCACCTCTTCCCTGTGTCCATCCCGCCATGCACTCCTGCCCCATGAGCTGTCTCCCTCCGCATACACAGCCTTTCTATTCTCCCGTGATTGATCTCTCCAAGGAGTGTATCAACCTAATATAAATGTTCAGCTCATATGCCTGTCTTTTGTTTAGCTGGAAGCCACAGGAGTAAGTTCAATTCCAGACCTGAAGGGCAGCTAAGGGCCATAGACTCTATGTTCAATCAAGCTCTATCAGACCAGCAAACCTGGTCTTTTTAATTTTTTTTTTTTAATGATTTTGAGTTTTGTTCCACATAGCTATCCCTCTCTATCCAGGATCTCCTACACAGATCCCCCTCTGAGTGGTTGACAGTGGTAGCCAGGCACCATCTAGTTCTGGTCTCGTAGTCACATAGGTTCAGGATCACATGGTGTACCAGTCCTTTTGGATAACTGTTTCAATGTGTCTTTGGTTTTCTTCATTCTTCTTTGCTCTGGATGAAGAGAGACCCATCATTTCATTTAAATGGCCACTTGCAAGCTTTTAAGATCACAGTTGTTACTCACCAAAGTAGGATGTGAAACAATGTTTTTGTGTAGTATGTTATACCAATTGAGTTTGATGTACCCTGCAACCATGGTCCTGAGCCCACAGGTCCAACTACTTCCTCCCTCTGGGTAGCTGGCTGTGGCCAAGAAGTGACTATAAGCTTGTCCTCTGTCAGCTCTACTATATAGCTGGGAATTCTTACAGAACATACAAATACACCTGTAGGAACATTGTCTGCCCACCCTATACATGGTCCTGGGCACACTCCCCCCTGTCCCTTCCATCTTCTCTTGATGCTTCCTGCATCATTCAACATTTTGCCCATAGAATCTTTCGATATTGCAACTTGATGCTTAAATCGTTTCTTCGGTTCTTTCAGCCTGAGAAATGTGTTCTTCCCTTTCAGTTTTCTAACTCTGCACATTTCATTAAAATACTTTAGCTGCCCTTTGAAATCTATCCAGCATTTATACTCCATCATTTCTTCCATTCATTTTAGCTACTCTCCTTTCAGGAGCAAGTTTCAGAGTCTCTTCTGACATCCATTTTGGCCTTTTCTTCCTTTCTTGTCTTTTTAATGACCATTTGCTTTCTTCATGTATGATCACCTTGATATTATCCCACAACTCATCTGGTCTTCAGTCATTGGTCTGCAGCGTGTCAAATCTGTTCTTCAGATGCTCTCTAAATTCGAAGTGGATATACTCAAGATCGTAGTTTGGTTTTCATTGACTTGTTTTAGTTTTCTTCAGCTTCACCTTAAACTTCCATATGAGCAGTTGATGGTCTGTTCCACAGTTGGCCCCTAGCCTTGTTCTGGCTTATGATATTGAGTTTCTCCATCACCTCTTTCTACAGCTGTAGTTGATTTGTTGTTGATGTTGTTGTTGTTAGATACCTTCAAGGCAGCTCTTGCTCATATCAACCCCATGCACAATGGAATGAAGCACTGCTTGGTCCTGCACCATCATCACAACCCTTGCCACGCTTGAGCCCATCATCACAACCACTTTGTCAATCCTTCCCGTTGAGGATCTTCCCCTTTTCACTAACCCTCTCCTCTACCCACCATGATATCCTTCTCCAGGGACTGGTCCCTCCTGACAATATGGCCAAAGTACATGACACAAAGTCCAGCCATTCTCCCTTCTAAGGAGCATTCTAGCTGCACTTCTGCCAAGACAGATGTGTTCCTTCTTCTGGCAGTCCATGATGTATTCAATATTCTCCACCAACATCACGTTTGAATCACAATTCAAACACATCAATTCTTCTGCAATCTTCCTTATTCATTGTCCAGCTTTCAGATGCATTTGAGGCTATTCAAAACATCATGACTTGGGTCAAGTGCACCTTAGTCTTCAAGGAACATTATTTTTGCAACAACAAAAAAAGCTTTTTTTGTAGCAGATTTGCCCATTGTAAAACATCACTTGATTTCTTGACTGCTACTTCCATGGGCTTTGACTGTGGAGCCAGGTAAAATTAAGTCCCTGA